>NW_010204580.1:48612-53640 GCF_000695765.1 Mesitornis unicolor | reverse complement strand
ACTGGGCCCGGGACGTTTAAAGGGCAAATTAAAGTTATCTGGTTGCTGGCGGGGAACGCTATGTCAGAGCATGTGCCTGCTGTATTAATAGCTCCTGGAGGCACAGGAGGGGACCGAGAAAGCTGGCAGGAGTACCTCAGGCAGTGTTAACGCCTTCGTGCAGGCCGGAGGCTGGTGCTGGGCGCTGAAGGCTTTCCCTGAGAGGTCTGGGTACAGCTTGTTGAAGCAGAAGTGCCTTAAGCTTTGACTTCGTGTGTGTAGATTCACACCGTGAAGGGTGATGGGGATGTGGATACTGGGCCAGCGCCCTGGTGTGGATGTGGTGTCCTACAACAAAGGTCACTAGTGCATAGTCAGTTTGGAAGGTCATGCAATGTTCATGAGCATCAGTAACCAGAAATGGGCTAGACCTCTCTGAGTCAAGGACAAAGAGAGCTGCGTCATGTTTGATACACTGGGGGAACTTGCAGGTGTTGAGGTCTTTAAATACCCCAGCATGTTTCAGGTCCTGGCTTTCCTGATGAGGAGACAACATGCCTTCCTGCATTGTACCCTCATTTCAACCCTGCAAGGTCAGACCCTCACAAGAGCTGCAGTCAGTCCCCTCTGAAAGGGACAGGGAGGGGAAGGGACTCTGGGACACACATGCTCAGGCACAGTTAACGTTACTTGACCGACATCAGATGTGAAAGAAGAGTAAAGGCTGTAGTGAAACCCTGCCTTCATTCAGTGCCTGGTTCTTGGGAAACTGTTCGAGTGTCAAATGAAGATTACATGGCTCCCTCACTGCTTTCCCCGTTTCTCATATGTCCTTTCTGGCCGACCCTCATAAGAAAGCAAGAGTTTATGATTCACTGTTGCATGAGTTTGTTTTGTTGAATAGTTACATGAAAGCCAATGCAGCAAGTTATAGATGCGTACCTAAGAGAGTATGCCTTAAAAAGGCATTAAGATGTGCCCCTAGGACAATGTTATACTGAGGAATGCATAGGGTAATGGGGTCTACTTTGATTTGGTGATATGGTATCAATAATGGAAATAGGATTCACATTAATGTAGGTGCTAAAAGATTGGCTGTTCCACGAATAGACATTCTCTTCAGGACAGCAAATCTCTTCTCACTGACGTGTTTGTTAGCATGAGTCAATGAGATGTAAATATGATCCCTTGTCTCTCTTCCCCTCTGCCGCTCTTAGATCTGTCGAGGTAGAGGTCTCTTCTCATGTACCTCAGCTCTGGGAAGTGGACAAGAGCTTTAACTTCCAGGAGCACTGTTTGCACTTTGGCCATCCTGAGCAGATGGGAAAGGCTTCATCTGTTTCTAAGCTTCTAAGAAAGGGGAAGAGAGTCCACCTGAAGAGACCTTTACCCTGAGCAAGGACCAAAAGCAGGTGCAAGCAGAAAGCATATGGGATCCCTAGAATTAGACCATGAGTTGAGGGGAGTATTGTTTACTGTGTGAAGCTGTCTGGTACCCTGGACCTTTCCTTTTTCTTCCTCATACTCCAGTCACCAGGTCTGGTGTCTCCTCTTTTCACAGGGAGGTAAATATCCCTTTAACATCTCAGGGCTTCTGCTGCTGGTTCATACAGCCCTGTGGGATGGTGGTGCTCACAGTTGCTGCCCGACTGTCCAGACTGATAAAGTCGCCTGAGTGCATGCACTCAGGTGTCAGCCAGTGCCCTGCAGACTGATGTACAGTGAGTGAGAGGTGGGAGAGTGGCAGTGGGGTGCTACTGGGGAGGGAGAGGAGTGGGGGGGCCTGAAGTCAGACTGTGGTGGGTGCATCTAGCCTGAAAGTGTCTTTTGCCTGCCCCTCCCACACCATCTTTTGTTTAGCTTATTTAAATTGCTTTTTTTTTAAAAAAAAGACATTTTTAGCTCATTCATATTTTTTTAAATAATATTTTAATAAAGCCTTTATCATAAGAATTGCAGTTAGTTTTTTTTTAAGTTATTGTTGTGCATGATCATCCTAGTCCACAGAGCTCTTTGGTTTAATCAATATTTCTGTACCACTATTTGCCCATGACGACCAGTATTTAAAGAAAGCAGTGCATAGGAAATGAATAGCCATTTTTCTGCTTTTGTCCTCCCTTCCCTGAGCCCAGATGTCTATTTCCAGGAGATACTTGGCTTCCAAATAGTTTTAACAAAAGCAGGGCTGGACTAGGACTTATATTTGCTATTATGAGAGTTATTCTTCATTTATTTGATTTTTGCTCCAAATATTGATCGAAGTGATCAAAATGTTTTGGTTCTTTCCTATGGATGATGAAGAGGCTTTTAATGCTGCTTATTGTAGGAATCCAAACGTACTCTGTAAGGAACTTATCGCTAACTCCACCAGTACCACCAAACTTGGGGATAAGCATCTCCACTACCTGGAGAAATCATTGGAAAAAAAAAAGTGAAAGTAACTTCAACTTTTCATACAGTTAGTTGTTGTTTGGTGTACTGTATTTGGAATAGTTACCGATACTTTCATAAATAAATGGTTAAAACAGTTCTGAAAAGGCAAGCTTTCCTTTCTGAATTATTGAAAGCCAGCCTTTAAGCCTCATCTTCCTTAGGTCTTCACAGCTTGAGAAGGATTAACTGGCTGTCTAGGCTGAGCTTAAGGGTGCTCTGTACTGCAGACATAGCATAAAGACACTGGAATTTGTTCCTAAAAATTCTGAGTTAAAAACAAGAACTTATATCTGCATTTTCAAAAGAGATTAGCATCTGACTGCATTTTGCTCTGATGTGTGAATAGCCAGCTTGAAACACTACAGGAGATCAACTTTTTCAAAGTAGTGTGTACCCTTGTTTTTTTGTATTTCCAACACTGGGAACCCCAGTGTTGAGCCTAGGCCAGACACAGCATAAAAAAGCTTTTTCTCTACAGTCAGCAGCCTGAGCCTGACACAAGCACAAGGGGGACCGCAAGGAATCAGTCAGACCATCCTGACCCCCAGCACAGACAGTGATGGGCAGACAGTGTATTGGCAAGATGACAAGAAGAAATATGTGGGGTTTTTTGAGGAAAGATTTGTAGGGTTGTAGTAACTTCTTCCTGTGTAAGGTTGGTTTATGTTTACGGTCAGGAGGAGGAGAGTAAGAGAGCCCAAAGAGGCTAAATGAGGATGAGAGCTGAGAGGAAATAACAGGGTTGGTAGTGACAAAGATGATAAAGAAGAATGAAGGAGCATGGGCTTTGAGTTTTGTTTTGGGCAGATATTAGTGAAGGTAATTTTAGCTGGGTATTGGTGTTATCTGGGTCAGGAGCCTACACTGAGCTGGAAAGGAGGAAAACTGGACAGTAAGTGTAAGCAGCACATTGAGGAGGGAAGTGTTAGTGCTGGAAATAGCAGTAGGAGTCAACATAGGGTATGTCTGCTTATTAGAGCAGGTCATAATATGAGGACAAGGAGTTGGAGGAGGGTCAAAATTTCAGAAGAAAACTGAGAAAGTGGATGAAAATGGGAACAGATTAGAGGATAAGTTGTAACAGAACAAGCATGGGGTGTAAAAGTAGGAAAGAAGAAAATGCCCAAAATGTGACACAAGGAATAAACTTGCAGGAAGTGGGCAGTACCATCTTAATGTTTCCTTTGGCAAGGATTTGTGCGGATGATGTTCAGAAAGAGAGCATTAGAAAGGCACATTAAAAGTGATGAAAGGCAGCCAGGTCTTCAGTTAACATGGAAAAGTAGGAGGAAAAGTTATGAAAAAGTCTATGAAAATCATAGAAAGAGCAGATGAGAGGACATGAGAAAGGACATGGCAGGTGAGGAAGCAGGTCAGAGAGGAAGGATGCAACAGCAGAGATTGAGGTAAAGCAATGGTTGCTGCAGAGCACATCAGAGGAATGGCTTTTGCAGGGAGTAGGACACTGAGTGAGGGTTGCAGGTGAAATGCAAGGAGGCATATGGGTGCCTGCTATAGGGTGTCAGCAAGGACATCAGTGTGAAGCTTGAAAGCTTCATGAGGATGAGTGTGAAAAATTGTGAGGAAAGGAAGAGAGTCAGTTGAAATTGCAGAGGAAGGCTGGTAAGGAAGAGCTAGCTGGCTGGCTGAGAATCCTTCAGAGGGGAAAAGAGCTGAGATCTCGCTCCAATGCTGATTAAAAGTGATGGTGGGGGCTGCCACCCCAGTAAAGGGTGGGATGGAATGAGAAACAGAGGTCTCTGTAAGCTGCAGAGGGAGAGTCAGGCAAGCACATCCAGGATGTGTGGACATTTTGACTTATTAGGCCTGTGGGAGATCTTTGAAGTGTATCTTCCAGTGGCAACGAGTGAAGAAGAGGAAGGGGAGTGGAATAGGCAGGAGGACAGAATGGGAATGCAAGAAGAGCTGATTGAGCAATGGTAATATCTGGAGAGAGTGAGAATGGAGAGGTGGGGGTGTGGCAAATGTTACTAAAGGCTAAAAGGAGGCAGAGTAAGAGGTAGGGCTCTGTGCCTCAGGTGGGTTGTTTAAGAAGCAAGAAGGAGCAGATGAAGGAATAAAAAGGGAGAGAGAAAGCCAGGTGAGGTGGGAGGAGAAACTAGAGATGTACAGAAATAAGTTGCAGCAAGAGGGCAGGGTGAGAGATGAAGCAGGATTAACCCAGGTTAGGTGTGCTGTCTCTGGTCTCTGTTGGCTGGTTTCTTCATGCAGATGTGTGGCCAGGCATGTTATTCTTTTGACATTCCCTTTTGACTGAAGTGTATGTGTTGACTTAATGTTTTCTGCTGTGTTAAGGATTGCCCAGGTGAAAGCAACTAACCCTACGGTTAATACCTTTTTTCAAATTTCAATGCTTCATTGACTTTGCTAGTGGCTACTCTGAGGTAACAGAGGAAAAGGCAAGGGTCGCTGGGAAGAGTGGGGGATGGAGAGCCAGGAAAAAGGGAAACAAAACAAGCACTGAGCCTGCAAGATTTGGTTCCTCATCAGAGATTTATTTCACACAGTTTTCAGAACCTCAGTTTCTTGTTTAATTCTGTTGCAGTATCAAGTATGACAAGACTGCTTTGAGTCAGATCAGTCAAGCACTAATTC
>NW_010204580.1:22781-48581 GCF_000695765.1 Mesitornis unicolor | reverse complement strand
GCTGCACTCGTTGTCTGAAGAATTAAAATCACAGTCTTTGCTCTGAAATGAATTTCACTTTTCTGTAGGACTGTATAGTAAGTGCTTGGTACGCTGTAGGCAGAATAACAATATTGCTAAGATTTAGAACTTAAGTATTTTTTCCTCATAGATCTCAACATACCTTGAGAACAAAAATCATCTTTTATGACACAGGTGTGCATTACAGTCACTAATTAATGGATGCTACAGGCTGCCGTAAAGATTTACACCACTCAAGAACATCTATTTGTTGTTTGATAGTTAATGCATTCATGCCACAAGCATAACAGTACACATTACAGATTATGGTAAACTCATTGATCAGAGGCATTGTGGACAGTTTCCAAGCCATGAATACATGTATGTATGTCTGTTTCCAAACCAGAGAAACATTGGACTGTGTGAATGCAGAACTCAGCATGTCATTTCCATCATTCCTGCAGTCCCGAATGATGGCCCTGGTGTTCAGCTTTCCATGTTGCTGGTGACTCTTGCATACAGACCAATTGTCTGCCTCTTCTTAGAGTTGCAGGGACCTGATTTTGTTTCTTATGATCACATGTAAACCAGTAATTACCCTTTTGAATCAGTGATACAGCATTGGTGCAAATCAGTGTATGTGAAGGAATCCCGTAGCTTTTTTAAATCTGTTTTGCTCAAGCTTACTCTTCTGAACATTATTTTTATGTCAGTCTTAACGGGATAATGAAAGTATTCAGTCTTTGCTCCATTCAGTTCATTTTTTATTATCCTTTGTGTTGCAGTAATTTTGGAGTGTCAGAAAATTATATAACTTAACCTTTTTATGTTTCTAATCTTTACTACTGTGTTATATTTGCTAAGTTGTTTCTGTGTGTAATTTTACTGTTCTGTATATTTATCTTTTAAAAATCTATTGTTTCAGGCTGACAGATTTTAATTAAGTGAAATAAGTTATTTGGTTTCCACCTGCTATTTCTGACAATACATCTAATTACAATGCAGTAATTTTCTTTTTAGTAACAGTGTCAATATTGTTAGCTCCTGCTCGAGTTGATACCTCTTCCTATCTTCAGGGTTTCTTACTTTGTGATTTTACTTTAGACTAGTCTGTCTTCTGTAAACTAGTTCATCATTTTCTTGCTGACGGTAATTTTTATTTTCATATGTTCTAGGAGAAAGTGAACTGATTTATGATAACAACATGTGTTTCACTGAATCACAGCTTTGTGCTCGGTCGGATAACCTGCATTGCAATAGCAAAACAAGGTAATCGTATTTTTATATTATAGAAACAATTGCAGGCATTAAGTGTAGATGTCACTGTTATACATAATTGCAACAGCTATTACCACAACACTTTAACAGAAATTCAAGCTTATTTTCAAGTAAGTGACAAATGAACATATTATATTGCTCAGTGGCTGAATCATCAGTTTCTTATCACCCTACATGCTGGTTGAATAGTTCACAGATACACTGTCATTATAAGTAACATTGATTCTAATGCCAGACATGTTTTGATAATAAACTGAAGTATTAATCTTTCTGTATTTTGCAAGCAAATGGCAAATTAAGGCCAGCTCTCACACACATTATTAAAAGTGTATCTATATAGATGAAGACTCTGGAGAAAATATCAAACTCCTGGCTTACAGAGCTACACATGCACCTCTCTGTCCATTACAGGGATGCAGTTTGTATTGACAAAGGAGTTCTTTACGATAAAGCTTACTTCATTTGAGGTGCTTTGATTATGCTAGCAAAATTATTTTTTTTCCCCAGACAAGGTGCCTCTCTGCTAATCTCAGAGATTAGCCTTATCAGATATGCCTGAGTGTGCAACAGGTTTCCATATTTGCTCATATAGTTGCTTTATCTCTATAGATGTGTATCCCTGCATTGAAGCAATAAATAAGCAGTTGTTAAGAGAAGTGTGTAATATCTGCAGCCTAATTTCAGGTCATGTTAGAGAGGAAGGAATGGAGCCATTGCTCCAGAAAATATAGTATTCTGGTTTAACTGATGTGATAGTGAACTAAAGAAAAGGACAATTCCCCTTCAATTATCAGCACACTGGTAGCAACTTCCAGGTTTTTTTTTCCAGCTGGATTCCTTTGTTATGCCAGTGAGTTTTCCTCAAGAACCATTTTTCTGTAAAGCTACCTGGAGCAGAGCTAATCAGGACTTTGCCAAGAACAGCGTATTTTTTTTGTCAGAAATTATCCAAATCATTAAAGCATAGGCAAGGAAATTTATTCATTTAAAAAAAATCCTCACATGCAGTATATATGCATGAAGGAAAGAAAGGTCTGCAGAACAGCCAAAACCTCAGCAACTGGGAGCCCAGTGTTGAAGATGATAACCATACCTCTGAAGGGAGAGAGAAGAGGTGGAGACAGTGTGTAGATGTCAGAGTTTATTCCATCTGCCTTGTGAACAGAATCTGGAGAGGGAAAGAAAGTGGGGAAAAAAACCAGTAGAAATAGAAACTAGACAAAACAGGGAGAAAGTTAAAGGGGTGGATGCTGGTAAGTTACTTGAGAGTGTGAATGACAAAGGAACACCCAGTGGTATCTGGGACGGAGCTAAAGAAGGCAAGGATGCGCATGTTCTAATGGGCAGCTTTCTTTGATTATTCTGGGCATGGCTTGTGTTGAGACCAGCATGACACAGATTTGTTCCTTTCTCTCCACTCTGACCTCTCCCTTAAATTATGTTAGGCTAAGGATCTTACAATGTTTTAGTAACTGGAACATCCTCTCTCTGCTCTTCTTCTTGGTTGGGCATAGTTTCTGATGGATCAATTCTGGTTTGTTAGTCTGTGATACTTAACCTCATAGTTAGTCTCATGTTGAGCTTAATTAATATATTTAGCAGATGTGGTCTTCATTCTGTCTATGGGTGGTATTGCTGAGCCTTTTTGTTTGCAGTGATCTCATCTTTCTCTCTAAACTTTGCTAACTTAATAAAATTTTTGTGTAATAAACTAGAATGTCTGTTGTTTTAGAACATTAGTCCTGTACAGATGACTGTTGATAAGTAATTTTAATGCCTTTAGTGTCTGTATCACTGAGGAGAATGCAGGTAAGAACAGATGTTTCCACTGCTGCACCATAACAGGCTGAAACTGCAAGACTAAACCATTGTCAGGTTGAAGTATTTTAGGCAGTAGTTTTTGACCCTGCTACTTCTTGTATGACTTGATCCAGTCAGCTGCAAACCTGTGGACAGTCATGATGACTGCATGACCAGTTGATGGGCAGCTGAAAGAAACAGCAAAGCAAAGGTATAAGTAGATACTTCTGCTTCTCACCATGAGTCTGACAATTAGAAAGTGCTACTCTGTCTGTGTAGTCTAACCTGTTCAATATAGGATACAGCATCTGCCAAAGGCTTGTGAGTCCAGCTCAAAGCTTCATGTTTAAACTAGGCAAGAGTTATCTTTGAAGCAGACATCTGAGATTGGTTTAAAATAGCAAGTGGTGTCAAATCTGTTGTTTCCCTTGAATGGGGTATTTTACTGCTTCAGAACTCACTCTGGAAAAGATCCAATTCGAGTCCTAGTTCCAAAAATTCCTTTGGTTTTGAATTTTTCCAGCTGAGTTGATATGCAGGATATGAAGGGGAAGAATTGATGGAGATGGAAGCAGAAGTCAGGAAATACTTGGATTTTGTGCTATGTTACTTCAGCTTGACAAAAGCCCAATCCATATTTCATTCATTCCTAGAGAATGACTGCCTGCTTTTGATTCCATGGGAAAAGAGAGCATTTAATCATTTCTTATAAGTCATGAGAAAGAAAGGAAGATACTGTGTTAATGTACATGCTTAAATGTTGCTATATTACTTGAAATTAATATACATAGTATGTATAGTTGTATTATAGGTAGGTATGAGTGAATATATGCTGAAAAAGTGTCTCACAGATCAATGCTGTAGAAAGAATTGTCCTTTATTTAAGTTCTTCTCATTTACAGTAGAATGCAGTAATGAAAGAAACTGAGCTATTCTCTGTCTTTCGTACAGGTATAATGGGGAAAAAAAGGAGAGGGGATGTTCTGAGTATGTATATAGTGGGAAAATGAAGATTGTGGGAACAATTATCCAGACATGAAACAGTCTTGAAATAGACTGAGATAAATTATCTGGACCTGCTAAGTTACTTCCAGGATCACAGTGACAGAGGGGTCACGCACCAGCTGTATGAATCTGCTGCTTGTGTGTTATTTGCCTTTCCTTTCAGATGTTGTAGTGTTGTAGGCTGGTACCCCTTTTCTTGTACATAGAACCAGACCAGTGACTCAAGTCAGAAGTAACAGTTCAAATACAGTATGTAGATCTTTATGTAATTCAAAATAGTATCCGTGGTTTCCATGCATTTCCATCAATGCCATGTTTTGTTGTTGTGAGGCATTTTTGCAGCTGCAGGCTTTCTCGTTCACTGGTAATAATCCACAGGCAGGAAGAACTAAAAGAATGAAAAGTTGTGAGACAGCAGCATCCCTGATAGCCAGCAGCTTATTATACACTTTTGTCTCCTGTTCTGGCCTTCACCTTTGCAAAACAAAATAATTTTTAAAAAAAAATCTCCTTAAGCAGAGCACTCCTCTTTTCTCCCACTTTTTCCTCCACTTCTAAAACACCCTCACTTCCAAAGAAGAGATCCCTTTGACACAGCTTTTGGGAAAGCTACCCTTGCAGCTGTGCACTTTCTTCTACTGGGCACTGCTCAGCAGGGCAGGTTATTCTCAGCTTTGAGCAGTAGTAATGAGGGGGGGAAAGGGTTGGTTGTAGCAGGGGATGAGAAGCACTCATTTACATAGGCTCTTTTCCCCTGTCACCTCTCACTCTCCAGCAAGCATAGGTTTATTTTAGCAGTGGCCTTCTGAAGCAGGATTAATTTTCCAGTGAATAGGTCAGGCTGGGGCAGAGCCAGGATCCGTGGCCTTCCATAGCTGGGGTGACTCGGGAAGCCGGAGATACCTTCTGAGTAGACAGGGCCTCTAACTGCTGGGCCTGCGCCCACTGCGAGAGAAGTATCCTGGAATAACCCTCCTGATAAACAGCAGAGAACTCCGTGTCGCGTCGTTTTTCAGAGCCCCGTCTCATGCTGAGCCAGGCTATGGTGCTGCCCTCTGCTGTTGGGATTCGGGGAAAACGTGTAAATCCGTGATAAAATCCAGCAAAACGTTAACAAGATATAACTAGGAAAGCAGCAGTATATGAACACAGGAATTATTTCACCCTCTCATTTCATCCAGTGCTTTAGCCAGTTGAAATGTGCCCTCATATCTTCACTAGAAGTTCAGTTCGTAGCAACAGAATATGGCTAATAATTCTATTGTATTTTTAGCACTGGTAGTGTCCTCGTGGCTGTGCAAAGCATCTCGTGACCCAGAAATCACACTTTCTGGCATACTTGTTTGTGTTTCAGTGTGTAGGGGAGATGCAGAAGAAGAAATGTCCATCAATAACTCACATTTTTCCAACTTTGTTATTTTTCTTCTTATTATATAGAATTATTAAATTCTTTACAAGTGCTTGAGATAAAGTTGTGTAGAAAGCTACAGCCATAAAAATTACTCTTATCTGAGTACAGGATGCATAGAGGTGTCTAGGACTTTTTTTCCATAGCTAATCTGTAAGCCAGTGTGGAAGCAAAATGGAAGTAATCCGATATTTCCATCAGAACTAGAGGGGCCATCAGTGCCATCGAGGGGCGTTCCCAACCCTAATGCAGTACAGCCCTGCTAAATTTGGAGCACGTGTAGCCCTGAACCCTTCCACATCTGCAGATATCCCTGGCAGCTGTAAGAGCTGTGTTTAGGGCTCTGTTCAGGAACATAACAGCCACATCTGGGCTGATTTCATGGCCCTACTGAAGTAAATGGGCTTTGTGGTGTATGATTTAGGAAAACCACTGTTTCACTTCGTAAAACATGTTACAATGTTAAGCCCTAATTCACGTATTAATGTTTATATATTTAAATGTGATACTCACATTTCACTTTTTTGATACTGATTTTAGAATCCTTGCCTTCGATTTCTTTGCCTCAGATGTACTGCCCTGACTGTGTAGGGTTTTGATTTAGCTATCAACATGCCTTAGAGAACATAAGTGATGGCTCCCTTTAAAAAAAAAATAAACTTCTCACTTTCTGACTAGTAAAAAAAAAAAATTCTAAAAAATCTAAATAAAGGCATAACTGATCAGTAATCCTGTGACTCAACTAATGTTGAACAGTGATTAAACAAAACTAACTGTGGTCATTAATCCTGTCAGCAGCTCAGCAAGTTGTTGTACGGTGTGCAGAGGTTTGTGGTGACTTGTTTATGCAGTAGTTCCTGAATGATAAAATAGATCAAACCTTCTATCAAAATATGTGAGTTAATGGATGGTTTTTTAGAAGTGTGACTTGACTTTGGCTGGAGCAGTGGAGTGGTGAGGCTGTTCATTGGCTCCCCCTGCCTTCAGGGGTAAGTATTTTTATTTCTGTTAGAGAAACCCTCTTCTAACATGCATGCCTGCAACCTCAAACTGAGCTTTAATGGTGAGGACTTTTGTGTTTGTGTTGTAAACAATAACCAGCTAAAGTGCCTGTTTGATCTTCCTTTCAACTTGGTTTGCTTTTCAGTTTCGGGATTGTTTGGCTTCATTTCTCAGGCTCCCAATAGCAGAAGAGAGAGGAGAGAGACTATAACCTTTGCCTGGTTTGGATGCTGATTTGCACAAGCAATATTGACACCTCAACCCGGGTGGCAAGAGGACCTGGTTGACTAGAAGTGATCATGTTGCTGTCTACATAGCCCAGGTTTTTGGTGTTTGGTGTTTGATTCCACCACATCAGCATTTGCAGCAGAAAACAATTCTAATGGAAGATAAAAAATAGATCAGCTTTACTTATAGTCTCAGAACTTGAGGATATGAGCTGAAAAAAGTGGGAATGGGTAAAATCTGGTTATGCCTTTTCTTTCATGGATTTCACAGAGAAACGGGAGGTGGGAGAATCAGTCCAGCATCTGGTGTGACTGCAGATGAAGCCAAGTTGGCACACTTGGTTCAGACTGATTTCATTTCACTCTTGACCACATTCTGTTAGTAAGTCTCTGTCCAATCACATTTATTTTGTTTTATTTGTGAGCCCTTTGCAAGTGTAAACTGCTGAAGTCTGTGAAATTCAAAACACAGAAAAATCACCTGTGATAGAAGAGAGGGATCTTTTTCCAAAGATAATAGTATTTGGATGGGGTCCCACAACTTGATGCTACCACATGGGTACCTGATGAGTGTATTAAAAAAATCACACATCAGAAATGTCTGTATCTCTCCATTATAGTTATCTAGTTGATGTGTAGATAAGGACTTTATGAGTACCTGCACTGGGACAGGTGAATTGCACACCAATTTCCTGCCTGCGCTGATCCTGCAGCGCGAAAGGAGAGTTGCTGAGAATTCGTGGGTCCCATTGTATGGAAAGTGTCAGCAGTACCAGGTTCATTTCAGGAAGGGACGTGTGCATACACTTGCAAAGATAATCGGGCTTCTTTCATTAAGTGTTTTTTATAGATCCTAGGTGTTTGGATACTAGGGTGGATCTTCCTGATGTTTCTTTTTTCCTTTTTTTTTTCTTGGTTTTTTTTTTTAATTTTATTACTGTGGGTTGCTCTGCAGAGCCTCATCCATCAGCATTGTCTCAATCTCTTACAGAGGCAGACAAACCACAAGCAGTGATCAGTGGAGAAATCCTCAGTCCTTACCAGCTTTGCACTCCCCCTGTGCAGTAGCCTTTATTCTGGAGAAGTTCTGGTCACAGAGGACCAGTTCAGAAGTAACTGTTTAGTTTGAAACATGCCAGCAAAGTGTCTTAAATGATTCACTGCTGTGCTCAGTTGGTTGTTTGACGTCTCTGATATGTTGTTTATATAAGGCAGTGTTTTTGTAAACTCCATTAAGTCTTATGCCATTCCTGTACAGTGTGAGCTGGAGCTGTATACTGGGAGGGGGAAGGGAGACAATTTTCCACTTACCATATAGGGTAGGCAACATATTTGAAATAGAATTGGACCCTTTCTCCGAGTGATGGAATGTCTGGTTAAAATAGGTCAATCCTCTCATTAACCCAGGGCTAATTTGTTTTTAATGTGTATGAAATTGTGTTTTCTTAGTATCGTTTTGTCTTTTTTACATTTTTCTCAGAAAAACTGACTAATTTAAGGGAAAAGTGATTAGTCAGCAGGAGTTTCAGGCAGCAACTGAGTGCAGGTTAAGAATGATTATCTTCATCCAGAACCATCTAGCTGTGGGGAGATAGAATTTTAGCTTCCTAGGAGTGTTTCCTTCAGTGCCCTTTTCCACAGTGCCTGCAACTAATTGCATTCAGGGTACATGTGTTGTGTTTCTGTATAAGGGAAACTATGTGAAGTAACCAGATTATTTACGGGGCAGGGAAATGATGGATTTTCTAGTTGATTTTTTGTTTTCAAGCCACAACTGGACAATCCTCTGCCACCTCCCCATCCTCAATGTGCCCAATATACTGATGTTCTGAAAACTAAAATTCTGACAAGCTTTTAATGATTCTTAAAACGATTATTCTTGCATGTCCTGGTCAGTCACGTTAGGGATTCTTGTCCTTTGTCCAAGGCAGTGTGGTATCTGTAGCTTCAAATGATTGTACAGGTCACTAAATATTCTATATCTTTAAGGGAAATGCCGCATGATTACTTGGTTTTATTTGCACCTCATTTTGAATAGTTGGAGAGAGCAGTTCACCCCTACTACTGCCAAGTAAGGAAGGCAGAGACATCTCTGAAGCTTCAGGAGTTGTCTCCCTGACTACACATTTCCACCATCCATCTCTAACAGGGAGATCTCAGCACTGTTCAGGAATGAGTCTGACAGCTCCTGATAATGTTTTTTGATTGCAGTCTGTCTGAATGTGTGGAGGCATCAGCTTCGTGGTGTTTATTAGTCACCACTTATGTTGCTTCAGCACAAATTTTCTTCCTCTTCAGCACTTTCCTGTAGGTCAGATTTATTTCAGATACAGTGTTTTTACTGCTGTCAGTGTTTTCAGAGCAACAGATACCCTTATGTATAAGGGCCCTCCTAATCCTTTCAGATGGAAGCCCAGCTGCACCCAGCTTCTGTTTTTCCTGGCCTTGGTAATACCTGTGGATGGCTTGCACTGAGTGCCCAGGATTCTTTAGCCATTTCATCCATTTCTGGGTTGTCCTAGATAGAGGAGAGTCACTCTGGGCAGGAAAGGATGGTTGGAGGTGATTCTGCCTCCTGCTTCCACAGATAAAACCCAAGTCTCTCCAAGACTGTGGGGGATGTGAAGCTGTCCTGTCAAACAGCTTAGAAACTGGTGTTCACAGAGAGCTTGCTTCTGTGTCCACCTCTAGGAACAGATTCAATTTTTGCATTGCTTATTCCAGGCTGGGAACAGCAGGCTCTGCTGCACCTCCTACAGTCTCCTTTCCACAAGGAAATAACAGCTGTCTTGGTTGTCACCAGTAGCTGTAATTCTTCACTGCTTTTTTCTACCCACATTTTCCTTTGGCTGTATTTAAAGACCTCCTTGTCTTTGAGGTGCCATTTCAGTACATTATTATATTATCAACAGAGCAAAAAACTAGAGTTGGACCATCAACTCTGAAATGTCTGACTGTGGTACTGGCTCTGAATAGCTAATTGCATGAATGTGATGGGTTGGCCCTAGCAAGCAGCTAAATACCCACATAGCTGCTCGCTCACTCACTCTCCTCCAGGTGGGACAGGGAATAAGAAGAGCAAAAGTGAGAAAACTCTTGGGTTGAGATAAAGATGTTTAATAAGTGAAGGGATAAATACGAATTGATGCAAAAGCAGTCACTTTCCACCTTCCACAAACAGCCTGATACCTGCCCTGTCTCCAAGCAACAGCTGCAATGGCTACCTTGGAAGACAACTCCATCCTCTACTTTTATTGCTGAGAATGATATTATATGAGATGGAATAACCTTTTGGCCAGTTTGGGTCCTGGCTCTGTCCTCTCTCATCTTCTTGCACGCACCCTCTCCAGCCCACTCACTAGAGGTGAACAGCGTGAGAAAAAGAGAAAGCCTTGACGCTGTGCAAGCACTGCTCAGCAACAGCCAAAAGACTGGTGTGTTATCAACAGCATTTTGGTCACAAATCCAAAACACAGCAGCATATGGGCTGCTGTGAAGTTAACTCAATTCCAGCCAGACCTGGTACAAGAGAGCTGCTTAGCACTAATGCACAGTAGATCAGAAATTGAGGATTCAGTTTCATAGTTGGCATAAGGGTCCTGGTGACCCAATGGCAGCTCTCGGCTCCTTTTCCCTTCCTGTCACATGTTCCCTCTCATGTCAGCACTAGCAGTCATGCAGCCTTGCAAAAACGGAGCTTTCAGCACATCCTCAATAGTGAGTTGAAGCTGTTTGCAGGCAATGGGCTGGGAATGTCTGGCTGGGGCTGAGGAAAATGACAGGGATGACCTTTCTGGAATAGACGTGTCAGTTTGTGACATATCTGGGTGGTTTTTATACTGGGGTTGTACTCCATCGTTCTTATATACCCCTAATTAATGTACCCCACCTCCAATTATTTCCTTCTAAATGACTACTATCACCATGCAGTCTGTAACTTCTACTTCATCTTTAGAGCAATTAGCTAGAGAAAACTGTATATGGAAAAAAGCATGAGTCTGCCATTAACTGTTAACTGGAAAAAAGGAACTTAATGTTTAATGTATGCTACAGAACTAGATCTAAAAGTTGCTCATATATTCTGTGTTTCAATGCAGTATGGATAGAGGAGATTAATTTTTTACTTTGTGTGTTTTTTCTTAGTGGCTTTCTACATAGACTGTTAAATATTATATACAGTGCACAGTATTTTTCGACTTTTTTTTCCTTTGGTAGTGAAATCTGAACCATGTGCAGCAATGTGGGAAGGTTTCCTTATGAAGTTAGTTCCTCTTCTGAAAAACCGAAGTGGTATTTTTGGAATGTCCTTGCCACTAGATGGCAGGGCGCCCTTTGGATGACGGAAGCACTGGCTAGGCCATATTCCGCGCTAATTTGCTCTCAGCCTGGCAAATCTCGCATTGAGCTTATCGAGAGTTTGGCTGGAGAGAGGAGCCGGGTGGGGTGCTGGAGAAAACTGTAATTATGTTATGACCCTTTGACAGCACTGGCACGAAGTCTTAAATTTTCTCCATTACAATAGATATCTTAATTGAATCCCACAGAGCTTGACATGATAAGACAATAAAGAAAAGCTGTGCTTTAACCACAGTTAAACCATGAGTCTGAGTTGGTGAATCTGTTGGTGAAATCTCTGCCTCCTGTGCACGTGCTGTGTTTGCTGTGCCAAGTTCTGAAGTACTCAATCAGTCCTTGGAGTGAATTGCAAAGCGGAGACTGGTCCAAGCTGTGACCTTGGAATATGACTTTAAATAGTTTGGACTGGCAATTTGCTGCAGGTGGGAGATCCCATTAGCGTTTGGAAGGGTTAAGAGCTCTAATTTTCCCTCTTTCACACCAATTTCATCGCAGTGTAATCCTAATAAATTCATCTGAATGAAACTTGTATAGGGGTGATAAGAAACAGGATGCTTCTGTCTAGCCAGGAGTTGTTAGAATCACCAGACTGTTAAGATGAGGAAGTTGTGCACATTTACTGATCCCAAATATAGAGGTGCATCTGGGCAAAATGGATGTAACACCACTCCATTCTCACATGGAGCACTACACATTGGCAAATGGAAATGACCACATCACTGAGCCTGTGAGCTAATGAGAGTCAAAGGTAAAAGATGCACCAAACTGAATATTTTGTCATGGTTTTTGTAGCATTACACTTCTCTACTAACACATCTGGAAATGAAATTCTCAAGATTTTGCACTTTTATCTTTTTAGTTGGTAGAAAGCTAATTTTTACATTAGTTGACTTATTTAAAAAGTGTAATGACAAGTTAACATTGACTTTATCAGGGCATATGATACTCAACACAATTGCTCAAAACAAAATAAACCTTCACAAAAATGTCAGCATCTTCAAGTTTATATATTGCAGTGTTTGAAATTGATTAATTTCTACTTTTCTGAAATAGTCTTTTATACTTTAGTCAAAAAATTTAAAAATTCACTTAAAATATTTAAAAGGAGTTCATTTATAAAAAGAATGTGGTTGACAAAATGGAAAGTATAAGTTCAGTGTTTCAGAGAAGCCACTGTTCAACACATTAACTTTTCAAATGGTCTATGTTGTGACATGTTGTGCAATTTTTAAATTACATTTTCAGAATCTACTTAACTGTAGTATTTCCGACTGGCTAAGCTTTGTTTCAGATGACACTGCTTAAACCTGTTGCACCATGACTTGGGTACTTCAACTTTAATGAAATATAGTATATTTTTTGCCAAGTTTTACCCACACTCAGTTTGGGAAAGATCGACATCTGCTTTCAGAGGAAAAAAGGTATCAGCTTTCCTAGTCTGTTACGCAAGGATGTAGCTCTCCTGAGTCTGGCTGCATTGCACATATGCTGTTCATACAATACTTGGTTTGCACTTAGCCTTCTTATCTGTCTTATACCTCTGCATGCAAGAGCAGATTTCAGAGCAGGGTGATCTAACTGATGGCCTTCCAGTCACATCTGGACTGGAGCTGACCATGACTTTTGCAGGGTATCAGACATGAAGCATCTCTCGTGCTCCAACAGGAGATACTTTATTTTTAGCATCCTCGTGGGCACGAGAGAGCAGCTGCAGCATGCAGATCCCAGCTGGGAGGAGAGCAGGCCGTGCTGGCTGCGCTGCAGCTGGTTCATTGCTACTTGCTGAGGAGTGCTTGGTGGAATTCCCCAGACAGCCCCAGTGAACATGAGAGGAGTAGCAACTGCTTTAGTCCATATCCTGTAAGATTTCTGGTCTGCTGTAGCAAAAATACCTCCAAGATAGCTGTGACACTTTTAAAGTTCTTTTTCAGAGAAGACATCCTGTGTGGATGAAAAGCTCTTCTTTTTTTGTATTACTAGATTTTTGTTTTGTAATAAAGGCTCTCTTTTGCTACCTGCCCTATCTGAATGGCTTCCTTTTGCTGTGTCTGCATCAAACTTCAGAAATCTGCTGTAACATCTCCAGCTGTTCTTCAGCATTGGGAAACGGCATCTCATACACTCTCATTTTCCAATCAGGAAGCTGCTTCTGAAAGAAGTCCTTTTCAGCAAGAAATGATCCTTTATTCTCTTTGATAGCCTCTTACCCAGACTGGACTTTTCACCCGTAGTTCATAAGTGTGGCTATGCTCCTAGGATCAGCCAAAGCAGTTCACACCCCCCATTGTATGTAGTGTCCACAGTCCAGATGAAGAGCTGGGGTTTACATCCTTCTCCTTCATGCATCTCACACAGGTGATGGGAGGCTGCTGGGCAACTCTTGGCTAACGGATGTTCTCAGGCCCCAGCAGCATGAAAGCTACACCTGAGCATAGTGTGAAGCAGCCCTGGGAGTGTGTGGGGGGCACAGCCATGGTCCTGCAGGGTGTTCCTGCTTACAACATCAACTCTGAGCTTAGCACCCAGAGGAAGATAACACTGATAATTCTTGATCCTGTACTCTGGCAGAATCCCCATGAGGCTCTCGAGATAATTTTTGACTTGTTACCTGCTGTGGGAGCAGTAGTAAGGAGATGGAAGTAGGGCCTTTTACTTCCCATAATTAATGTTCAGTTGGCAATGTAAGTCTGCCGTTGTCACTGGGTAAACTGACTGACCTCTTGGGGGACATGCTACAAGACAGAACCCCAGTAGCTGCGAAATGCTTGCAGCAGCAGATCCTTACAGTGCTGTTGTAGGTGTCTGTTTTACCAGGGAAAGGTATTTAATAGTCAAGCACAATTACTTTTTCCTTTTTCATTTTCCCCCAATTCCTGATGTGCCTATGACTTACTCAGCAAGAGAGGCTGCTGCCATGACACATTTAGTACAGACAGGGCATGACAGCTTGCAGCATTTTAACCACTACTTTGCTTAGACCTCCTCTGAGCTTGAGTTTTACAGTACTACAAAATAGCTTTGAAATAGCTATTTTCAAAAAATAGCTATATTCAGAAAAGCTTGAAAAGGCTTTGCCTGAGTGGAAGATGCACAAAACTGAGATCTGGGAGATCCCTTTGGTAAGGGTAGAAAGGTATTGGACTGAAGGGGTGGTTTAAGAGGCACGACATCAGAGTTCATGAGGGCTGGTTTTATTTCCTAACATTGTGTGAGTGTGGACAATGCATCCCTTCTCCCGTCTATGGCAGGCAGAGGTCAGTAACTGTAAAATCCATCAGTTTGTGAAGGGCACAGGTACTAGGGGATGACAAAAAGTCATATAACTATCCTGGCATGCTGAACAATCTGGTTTATGCATCTGAGTGGAATGATCCTAGATACAGAAGGAAAGGACACAGTATCAGTTCAACAAAATGCTGTACACATACTGTATGGATCATCAGTCACACGTACCACATGCTGCATGGTTAGCTCTTAATAACAAACATATTTTTAACACAGTATGGACTTGCTTGCGTTTTCTGCCAATGCATATGGGGAATAATATCAGAGGAGTATTTTCTTCTTGGTTTTTTTTTACATTAGCTGTGTCAGAGCCTTTTTCTTGAGTTGTTACTGAGGGGGTGGGGAGGAGAGTTGTCATGATTTTGAGACTATGAGGACCTTGGCTTGCAAGTGACCCAGAGCCTAAAGCACTGTGGCCTGTGCAATCTCCTTCCACAAATTCTATCCCTTCCCTTCACCACCCTGGCATTGCTGTATGCTTAACTAAATGTTAGACCCCTTTTTTTGAAGGGAAACAAAAGGGAGCCAGGCACTCCTGGTGCAACCTTTCCTTTTCAGACTACTCCCATAGAATGAGTTTGTCTTGCTTTGATTGTATTTAAATAGTAAAAATTACAAGAGATCAGGCTTCGAAGAACCTGTGGTGTGATCCAGTATCCCTGGCAATTTGTTGTCTACCAGCAGGATCAGAATGTCAGGATAAAAGTAAGAGCTGGAAGAACTTGGGGCTGTGGGAGTACCACGTTGCCCAGAGCACTGGGGTAAGCCTTGTTTTGCTGCTGAAGTGCACATCACTCTGACTGATGCTTTACTGGAGAAATTGAGATTAAATGGGAAAATAGCTGTGTTATACTGCTGTTTGTCTTCATGGCTGAAGAATCTGGCAGTTTTTTTGAAGCATTACAAAGCAGAGGGACATCACATACAAGGAGAAAATGGGTAGGAGACAATTTGGCATTTTTTTTCCTCTCCCTGCCTCTAAATCTTGCAGGTCAGTTTTCCCAGGCAGTGTTTCACAAAGAGATTGCAGTAGTTCAGATTTCTAAGCCTAGTTTTTATATGTTAGGTCTCTCCTTCAGGAAAGCTGCCTGCCAAATGCTGGCTGGTGAGATATATCTGGTGTCTTCCTTGAGAGCGATGAGAGGACTGAAGGGCCAAAGAAACACCAACACCACAGATGAGGACACACAGATACTTTTAGTGTTTGTGCCATGAGAGATGGAGAAAGGAAGGTTTTCTGGAGGGAACTGGAACTTGTGATTTATGCCCACAAAACATAATTTTAGATTCCTAGAAGTCTATTGTTAAATTCTCTTTTTAGAAATATTTAAGTATTTGCCCATCTTGCTGATGATTTCTTTAAAAAATGCAAGAGAGAGAGAGTTTGCTTCTGATTTCTTTTTGACTCTGATTCATTAATGTTGCTTTCACAGGCGAGATATCTGGTGATCTCTTCTAAACTGCACAAGAGGTGCTGAGGAGGGGCCATGTTTTTGTGAGCAAACGCAGCATGTAGTGAATTCATGCTCTGCTTGCCAGCAGAAGCCATCATTTCCACACACACGTTTGCACGTAGGAGCTGTATGGCTGTGCACCTCACAGCTGCCTGCTCTTTCTCAACAATTGCAAGTACCTCTGCCTTGCCCCTGTTCCCTGAACAGATCTGAGGTCACACTGCTGGAATAATCCCCTTAGCTTATCTTTCTGGCTGTATCATGCCCTGTTTGAAAATTCCTCCCACTTACTTCTCCTTACAATCAGATCGCTATAAATGTCTCATTCTTCCTTCAAACGCCCATCAGAGTTTTTGGCTTGCTTATCCCTCTGATCTGGTCTGCTGTCTCATTTGCCTTGCAATCTCTGTTCCTGGAGCATGCTAGTCTTGACACCTTATTAAATTCTTTCTCTCTACTTTTTGTGCTTCTTCCCAATTGCCTTCTTGCAGGGGATGATTTTTTTTTTCATCTTCTCTCTTCCACTAATGACCTCTTAAAAACCTGCTGTTACCTTGGTACCCAGGAGTGGTGTCATTATAGATGATAGAAAAACACCTCAGTAACTGACTGAAATAGTTGCTGAATTTCCCGAGGCACCTTATCTTCCACTCTGTCTCTTTGATTTGAGATCCAAGAGGTGAGAACTGCCTTTATGTGGGGATATTGTGGATATTAAACATATGATAAAATGGAAATAACAATTTCCCAGTTTGCATGTGCAAATGTAGGTATTGGGACGATAAACTACATGTCACTTTTTGCAGGTGCTCCCTTTGCCAGGGTTCTGGGCTTCTTGCCAAAGCATTTTCTCTCAACCTCGCTGTTAACCAGTCCCTTGCAGTTTGCATCAGCTTCGGCCTAAATAGGCTTAGCCCTCTAGTTAATAGATATCTTTTTCTCAAGCCTTGCCTATTGCACCTGCCTTTGAAAATGTGCCCTGGAGAACCCAGTGATTCATCTGTTGTGTTCTGGTGCTGTTTGATTTAATCATTGCTTAGTTTCAGGTGGCTGCGTTTGCATGCTGAAGCACTTGATCCTCCTGTTTACTGCTTTTGTGTATCATGCAAGTGTTTGTAAAGCTTGAGGGAGGTTCAGAATGAAAGGTATAATATCAGTGTTTGGGATAACAAATGGTGTAGGCCATACACACTCTTCATTCAATGCTTTTTCTGTTTCCACATCAGTGAGCACGATGGATGTAATGTAGTCACAGCATGTTTCCAGAAATCCTGAGATCGGTAATGTAAAATAGGTCTTTGGAATTTTAATAATGAAGAAAATGTCAGTATGCAAAGTTGGTGCAGCCTTGTTCCTCCCTTCCCCCAGCTTTGCTTCTTTAGAGCAGTCTGTGTATTTTCTGACCTTGCAGATATGCCATAAGGCAGGGATAGGGAACCCTCCAGAGCCTTGCATTGATTCCCCTCTTATTTCAGTAGGATTCACCATCCTACAAAGTAAATGTATACAGGTGTAATATTAGACCAGACCTTCAGGATCAGCTCCCACCTCCCTGGATGCCTTTGGGAAGCTTGGGAACCTTCAACACTGAAATTATTTTTGACATGTCCTAAGAGGAACTGTGGCACCCAGAGATCACTGGGTTCTTTCCAGACTGCTCTGTTTCCCCAGCCACGTTCAGGGATGAGTTTTGTGTTACGGGCAGTGCTTCAGTCAAAACAGTTTGCCAGCTGTTTTGTACTGCCAGAGGTGAACAACAATGTGTTGAAAAGAGCATGATTCTGACCCACCCTCCTTGCAGAAATGACTTTATTTGTTTAGCTCATTAAATGGTGGTGGTATTTTTCTCATAAAATATATTTGTACCCCGTCAAATATATGTCTGGGGTTTCAGAAGTCAGCTCCCCAGATCAGGTATCACCCATCACAGTCACAGGCTAATGCTGGGAATGGGAAATTATACAGAGGAAAGAGATAGTTAATTCTTCCATGTGGGTATAAATAAGTCCATCTTGGCAATTGACAGTTCAGTAACTTCATGTTAGAGAACTGCCTACCTAGCTCAGGCTATCAGCCAATAACGAATTATCAGTCTCCCTAATTGAAATTAAATGAGCACCTATTCAGAGCTATACTGAGCCTATAGAATGAGAAATATTCTCAATAACAAGTCATGATCAGATTGGGTTCAGTACCAAGAAAATCCTTACTCATTTGCACCTGTGTTTGGTGAGTTTTGGTTGGGTATTGTTTGTTTGTTTGTTTGTTTGTTTTTAATTTGGATACCAGAAGAAGTGAAATTTTTGTTCTTCCTCATTTTACATAAAAAATCTTTGTGGTCAAATAGCTTATGGGTCTTTTTTCATACAAACACTTATATTGGCACAATCAGAGCACCCATCCTTTGCTATGGAGAGGGTAAAATAATATAAGCCGGGGCCCTCAGAGAAGTGTGCCTAATTAGTGATTGAAATATTATTTATTTGCAGCTAAAGGTGCTGGAATTATCTCTGTGTGAATTTCTGTCTTGTTCTAGGCTTTACAAAAACTCCTGTGCTAAGCCAAACGAAGTTGACAGAGGAGTAGGACCTCACTTCAGTAATTACTTAATCTTACTCTAAGAGAGGACAAGACGGATAATAAATGTTAAGACATAGCTTCCATAAGCCTATTTTCCTCTCCTTATTCCTATTTCTTAGATCACAGCAATTCTTTAATTCCAGAACAATGTTCAAAAAGCTTCATTTTGCTTTTTGAACAGTTTGTGGTTTTGTTGCTCTCCTGCCTATTTGAAGATAGTGACGATGAATACAAAAAGCCATTTTCTTTACACCAGATGCATATGCTTACTATATAAACCCGTAAATGTTGCATTAAGTGCTGTTCTTTTTCTTCCTGGGATCTCATATTACTTTACATGGAAGCTGTTCAGCTTGCTTTATGAATGTGGTTATACACAGAGAAGTAATATAATGACTAAACAGTCTATCTGGTTTAGTTGCAGAGCTAGAAGTTGGCCAATTTACCTAACTTTTTGGTTCTCTGCATACAGTCCCCACTGCTTATTCCTTATATACAACCTAAACGCCTTTCTGGACTGGCATCCCTTGATGCAAGTGATGGAGAGAAGGATTAAGACGTATGCAAACACCAAGACTTCAGATGACCTGTGCAACGGTGTTTAACCCCAGAACAGTTATGGATTCCTGAAAGTTTGTTCTTACTGACACTCCCCAGCCAGGTTAGGTTTTAGATTCTTCATAGGTTAAAAAATGCTGCAGGTTTATGTTGTTTCTGTGTGGTTTTGTGTGTCTTGACGGAACTCAAGCTTCCCTAAATGCACGTGTCTAAATGAGAAGTGAATGGAGAGAAGTGAAGTTGAAAGACAGTTAAATAAGATACCGTCAGCTGAGAGCAAATGCAAAAGCAGCTCCATCTGCCTTCCTCAGAAATGGAGCAGGGTAAAGGATCCTACAGAATGAGCCATTCTCAGTGCCCCAAACCTCTGAGTCAGAAATACCCAAAATAATTTAAGGAGAAATGGCACTCTAACAGAAGGGTTTCTTGAGTTGCATAAAATGGGAAACCATGATGATGAAACCAGAACAACAAATAAATATTATATTTTGCGTACCCATTCATTGCCTTGCCAAAAAGAAAATATATCTCTGCAAAAGTCAGCTGAGTTTTATCAGCTTTGCAAAATGATGAATGAATGCTTTGTTCTTTATTTTTGCTTAAGTCATTCCTGTTTATGCCAGTATTTCAAGGATTATGTTTTGATTGTTCTGGAGAGGTGAAAACACTTTCTTGCTGATGAATAAACACTGCCACTTTTAAATATTTGTATGCAAAATGTCTTTAAAACCATTATGAAATGCTTTCCAAAAGCACTAAGAAGCTGTTTCCCCAAAAGACAGTTTTTCTCTACATTTTCTTTCATGCTAAACAGTCCAAATGAAAAGCCTTTCAGAGTTAACTTAGTTTCAGCAATACCAGTGTTTTAGTGTAATGAATAACTTTTTATAGAGGACAATTGAACACAGTTCAATATGCTGGTATTTCTATTTCTGTGCCCCACCAATGCCGGGATTCTAGGGTAGAATTTCTTTCTTTGGGAAAGCTGAAGCGATCAAAACCCTGATTAACCTCTGATATTCACGTGGTGCTCTTGATCTTGAGGACCGAAGCAGTAACAAAGAGTTAATGGCAGCCATATGCTCGGGGTATTGTGGGTACTGTTGACCCAGATGTGAACTCCACAAGCCAGTGCTGCTAACTGCTGTTTGTTTCAGGTTTGGTGTGGAGATTACTGATGAAGAGTTTGAGCTGCCACTTGACAGAATCCCCTGTGATGAAGATGGAAATGTCAGATACTCCCAGTTCTTGGCCAGGTTTGATTCCTGGGATGCAGCGTATGCATTTTATTTCTCATTTGTGAGTGGAATCGTTTTTAATCTTAGAAGCTCACATAACACTTCTGGACTGATTCTTATTACTTCAGTGTGTTCCTTTATGAAGTATTTCTTGCTTGGAGTATGCTGATTACATTTAAAATTAGCTGATGTTGTGGGTATAGACTGTTTGTAATTTGGTTGCTCTTTAAATGCTAATTACATATTTTATAAGAAACACTTCAAAGGCATGCAACATACCTTCATGCTTTCTGTAGGCTGGGAAATATGACAGACTTCTAAATAAAAGCTAATTCTTTCCAAAAATATGGTAATAAATGTACTTAATATCTCTCTAAGAACTTGAAGCATTTTTAGGACCTATATGTAGTCTGAAGTACTTCTGAAATGGTGATATTGCTTAATAGAAGCTCTACTCAGACTCCAAGGCCTAGATATGAATTAGAGTTTGATCAAAACAAAGAAGTGTTGGGCTAGATAGAGGTATTTTATTATTTTCCAAAAATTAGGATTTGATCCCCAGAACGGTTATGTCAGTAGCAGGGTAGAAGCCAGTGACATTGCTGAGGTGAGTGAAAGTCACCTGTAGAACCTGGGGCTGCAGAAATCCATTCCACCCATGAAATCTGAAGAAGTAAATTCCAGCACTTTCATGCAAATGTAGAAGTCTGACTGCTTAAGTGGGAGTGCAAATGTTTCTGAGTTATTTAGCAGGTGAAGGTATATTTAGTTTGCATACACACATGAAGGGTAGCACATAGAGTCCTTCCTGTACTTCAGGTAACAGACCAACTAAATATTGCAAACCCAGTGCAACTGCTTCTTACTTCCTATTCCACTTATTGCTCTTCCAGTCTTTGTTTTCCTCAGTCCTTGTCTTCCTGCTTCCAGAAGCTTTTGGGCTTAATTCAGCTGTCCACATGTTTGCACACAGGGCTGTCAGGTGTGACACAGGATTCATGAGATTCATATGCCCTTCTGGAATGGTATCCCCTAGGCAACCTCCAGCAGTGTCTCAAATGACCCTTGAATGCCTTTGGGTCGGCTCCTGTTTCTCATATACTTCTACTGCCAAGGCCTCCTCTCCAGGTCTGTCTTTCATAGCCCTCTAGTGGAGTTGCAGCTCTCCTGGATTTGGTTGTGCATGAATTTCTGTGAAGTGTCTCACCTCCAGGAGTATTCCCTGGTTGTCCTGTGGTAAGGGTTTAAAGAAGGGACAGAGGATAAAAGCTAGCAAAGCTAGCTGCTTTTAGCCCAGGATGGACCACTGGCTGTCACCTTGTCTTGAAGTGTATACGTAAGAGTATGCACAGCTACTCATAGCCCTTTAGGAGAGCTATCACTGAGCCCTTATTTCAATAGTAAAAAACTGTGCTATATAATGTTATTGAGGATGCCAGTGAGACATCAGTTAACATGCAGGCTTGTATCTGACATTCTTATGAACTGAAAGCAAAACCGTGATTTGTAGGAACACTCAGGAAGTCTATTTTGTACTAACCTAGCTCTGCCGCCTTCAGGCCCATTGCAATCCAAGGTTTGTTGACAACGCAGCATGAAATAAAAGCCTACCTCTAAGAGTTTCAAAAGTCAAGTAAAGCATTTGGTCTAGCTACATTAAGCAGTGCAGGAAGGAATCTAAAATAATTGGCAAGTTAAAGCTGTGTGCTATAGATGTGAGTGCACTGGGAAGGGAACCTGGACACATAGCAAATAAATGCCCCAGTAAGTGCAAAAAAAAGCTTATGGGGTTATGAAGGCTCTTCTTCTCAGGTCAGCTGGGGACCTACAGACATGCCTGACATCATATCTTCCCACAAATAATAATGTGACCCTAGAAGCTGAACTACCATCTCTTGCTTGCATCTCATACTAAGAGATCTCCACAGAACCTCCAGGAATCTGAATGGTTGACTGCACAAGTTGAGTTTTATATGGACCAAGTCTTGCATGACTCCTGTACTTGTTCTGCTATCAAATGCCACCAAGAATAGGCCTAGATTGGACACATGAGCACCAGCAACATTTGGGCTTCTTTGCCAGGGAACCAATATTATCAGATCAAAAGGTAGAACATGTATATGAAAAAGAGTATGAATATTATAAGAAGTGGTCTGTCTTAATTGCAGGAGAAAGAGCTCTTAGATTAGAAACTCAGAATAAGGGAGGAGGGGGCTTTAGGGACTAAAGTTACAGGCTGGCTTTTGTCATAGTAGAGAACAGAACCGGATCATTCAGTGAGGAAATGTTTTCCCTGCAGTCATTTTTTAAACCAATCAGTCCCGTTTCCATGTCAGCCTTCAAGATTCACTAAATTTAGCAATGTCAAAGATTATTATCACGCCTACACCTGATGTTTGGAAATAATTAGTGTTTATACAGAAATCACTATACCTTCCATGACATGACTCTGTATTTGAATGTGATCCAAACAAATAATTATATGTGCTCACTGGGACTATTGTTGCTCAAGTCAAGTGGGAGAGAGTGCATAGAGCACATAGCATAGCTTAGGTAATAGCTCTTTATTTACTTTATCGTGAGAACTAGAGGCCACATCTCTCAGATTACTTCTATGTTAATATGGGATGATTTCACTTACTGTACTGAAAACTGTACTGTACTGTACTGATTTACTTACTGTAACTGAGAACACAATGTAGGACTGAAATATCCTCATTTTCACTTTCTTCACCCATCCCCTAGTGTCTTTCCTCCTATAAAACCAAATGTTTCTTGCAGCTTTGGCTTTGTCACAAATTCTCTGCTGTATGTGATGGGTTGACCCTACCCAGCAGCCAAACTCCCACCCAGCTTCTCATTCACTCACTCAGATGCAGGGAGAAAGTAGGAGGAATGGGAAAGAGAAAGCTCATGGGTCAAGTTAAAGACAGGGAGATCACTCTACCAATTTAATTTTGGGCAGAACAGACTTGACTTGGGTAAAATTAATTTATTGCAAATTTATATCTATATATTTAATTGCTAATTTGGGAAGCAAAAAGACAATCATTAAGACATGTAGGTTCTCCCCCCTTTCCCAGGATCGACTTCATTCCTTCACTCCAGACTCCTCTCCTTGTTACCACCACCGGTTACACTCAGTCCCTTCATCAGCGAAGCCAGTGGATCAGCATGGAGTGAAGAGGGGGTTGTAGTGAGAATGTAGCGGTTTCTCACTGCTCTTCCTTCCATCTCCCTCTTTTCCTCTGCTCTCTCATGGGCCTTCCGTGAGCTGCTTTCCTTTCCAGCAGGATGGAAGGGGGCCTGTTCTGGGAGGCAGGAGGGATACAATGTGTCTGCAGTGGCTGAGTTGATTTACATCTCTTGTAGGTCTGAGATGGTGCAAATGCCTTCTTCCCACTTTATGCAGTTGCTGCTTAGTAGGCTTAGAGGACCTCACTGGAGACAGCCACCATGCCCTGCCGCAGCGAGCTATCCTTGGGAGCCTGCCTGCCTACACACGGAGCAAGGGCTCCTTTTTAATGGACCTTTGGCATCTAGTTTGCCAAGGGAGAAATTAAGAAACCACCATTAGGGTAAACTAAGGCCACATCTAAATCCCACAATTTGTGCAAGTTTCAACATGTCCTGGAGTCATAGTTCCAGCTTCTCTGTATCAAGTCTGGGATACGTTGTGGTTCCTTTCTGGGTCTTCCCACTGACAGCACAGCATGCGGTCAGGAGATGCACTGACAGACCTGATGTCCTTGCATGGACATACGATGTAACCTCACTGCACAGCCAGGCTGTGAGTATGGAGCTGCTCCTGAATGTCTCAGTTTAGACATAGTTCTGGAGTGTTTCTTGCTTCCAGGGACCTTTCTTGCTCATTTTTTCTTAGGGCAGGAAAAAGCTTGTTTCTTCATTCTTGTCACACCTGTTCATTTTTAAATAATTTCTGTGAAACAGGAAGTTAAAAGAAGCATTTTGGAAAATCTAAGATACCTCGTTAAAATAGGAATGAAGATGTTTACTTTACTGAAATAACATTTTAGCTGGTAATTCAACTTACTATAAATTAAATGTATTATTTATCTTCAAATAAGGTGATACTTAGTTGGAAAGGAGCATTCTAAAAGATCTCAGTCTGGTTGAAAAATGGCTGGCTGTGCTTTGGCTTGTGGTGGCTTCCCTTTTCACAGTCATCTGTCTCCCTCATCCTTCTGTTGTTATCCAGACAGGAAGGCCTGAGACAAACCTTAAAGGTACAGAGTGAGCCACTGTTTTGCACCTGAAGAATGTGTTAGTTCCCAGTCTCATAGGTATAAAGAAGAAGAATTGCATTGACTGGAAGCAGAAGATAGTTTCTGAGCCTGAGGGAATATAATCGGTAAGGATAATGTGAAAACTTTTGTCCACAATCATAGATAAACCATACAGAGGTTTAATGTAGCAAGAACAGTAAAATCTAACTTCTTTCTCTATAATGGCATATCATACTAGTGAGGATGGTAAGTGGATTAGTAAAGGCAAAAGTTAGTAAGAATCTGCTATGGGTATATTAGACACAAGTGAGACAAGGTTTCTAAGGAAACATAGTGTTTTGAATATTACCTTTGAAACATTAGAAAAGATTACACTCTCAAAGTGGCATTTACTGCTTATAGACTCCAAGAGGAGGACGCTATGCCAGAATGCAAATACATCAGTAACTTGGCTCCTACTGCCCAATCTGCAAATCACTGGCTACAGCAGTAGCAGGCTGTTTGCATGCACAAGATAGAAAGGAGATAATAATGGCGGAATCAAGACACTGGTTGCCCACCTCTGGTCTTTTTTGCCTCACAGTGCATTCATAGAGGAAAGGTTTAAACCCGTTCAGTTTTCTTGATTTATGTTTGATAATGGTAGTTTTGATTCCTTGCCTCTTACAGTGGTGCTTTGTTGTCACTGTTGCCTTGTGAGTGACACAGCTGGAACTGACTCCTTCTGTTTCTGAAGGAAGAGTATGCTGTGTTTGTTCCTCGTACAGTACATGCAGGAATAAATTATATATGCCAGTTTTGTAGGATAGGGTTTGAGAAGTGCTCAACATATACCATGATGTCAGTGAAAACTGTGGTTAAACCCTCTTTCAAATTTTATCATTTCAGATTGAGCAGCTACATAAGAAGTGCTTTTGAAAATCCTAAGTAATTTGCCTGGACACATTTATTTATTGCTATTCTATAAGAAGAGGAAATTAGAGTGCTAAAATATTGTGTGAGATATTTGCCCAGCTGGTAACTTCATTAGGGAATGCTGACACCAAGTCACTTGGGTGAAAAGCAGAGAGCCATGTAAGTCTGCAGAACCATTATTTTGCCTTGCAGATGAGCTTGTTGAAGGTTGTATGGTTTTGATGAAGCTGATTCAAAAGTCTTTTGTCACCTATAGACCTGAGTGAGCCAGGCATGGTTAAAACCTGCAAAGTTATAATAGTCTGTACTGCAGATCATATACACGTTAGCTACCCCCTTGTAGTTTGCTGCATCATTTATAGAGTTACACTCGTAGCTACAGCCTGTGCTAGATTTCAGAGGCAGTCTGTGACACCAGGCATGCATGATTAAGACAAAGGATGAATG
>NW_010204580.1:281-17781 GCF_000695765.1 Mesitornis unicolor | reverse complement strand
AGCTGATAACTTATCCAGTGTATGTTTCATTTGGGAAGTTCTCTGGCCTACCAGCCTTACTTGCAGAAGTGAAAGATCGTATCCATAGGTAGTAGTGACTTACAAGTCTGTCCAAAAAGGGGAATTGATCTGTAAGTGATATCAGACGCCTTTTGTAATCAGTTACCTTTGTTTTGTACCAGATTTTACTTCCATGCAGTGCTTCCTTTGTATGAAGCACATCAGCTGTATTAAATGTCTTACCCAGTAATGACTTATGCAACCAAACAGCTGTACAAAAAGACATGGTCTTCAGCTAATGCAGACAACATCCTGGGCCACCAAGAGATTTCCAGTAGCAGGAAGTGTCCCAAATCTAGCCCAACCCCGGGTATTGGTACCAGCCAACACAATATTTATTTAGCAGCCTCTGCGGTTTTTCAAGGCACGTAACAAATTTACCCTCTGGTTTATAAACTGACTGTGTGAAGAGGAGACATTTGGCAATATTTTCAGTTGCTTAAAACAAACCACAAGTGCACTGGTCATGTTCAACACTGGTGTGGTACTTGCAAGTTGTATGCTTTTTGATGGGATTTTTATTGCCATAGTATTAATATCTTGGGTCTAATTCTGCCAGTTTTAATGTTGTTAGGAACCATTTATGAAGAAAGGCATATGTAAAGTAAGAAAGGATGGCAAAATCTGAAGGCACTATGGGAGTATTTTTGTCTTAAAGGAGCATGTTGGTGGGGTAGCATCAGGAAACAGCAATGGCACAGCTATAGGCTTCTTTTTTTACGGGAAGTGCTGCTTGCTTAAGTGTAATGTGTGAGAAGACTTGTAGTTTAAACATATTACCATTTAAAGTCTCTCTTTGCAGTTTACAAAGGAACTAAAATAAAACCCTATCACCATATCACATAGCTCATGGAGTGCAAAACCTGGACAGGAAAAAAATGTATAATGCTGGATTATGGGGAAAAAGCTTTTCAGACCAAACGGAGAAAAAAATTCCAGAACACAAGGATCCACAAAAAATCCAACTGCTGTTTTAGGAATTCTCTCCTGGGCTGCTCCTTGCCTCTCTTTTCACCTCTGGCAGCACTTTAAAAGCTGACATCGGCTTTTTTATGCTGCCAGGGTTTTCACCCCTTCAATGGGATGAGCATGAAGCTGAGATTAAAGCTGTGCAATATAGTAACTTCTGCAGATTTTATTGGTAGGATTGGAGGGGAGCCAGCTCCAGTGAAGGGCAGCTCATCTTACAGCCAGAATCTGCCACCAAATCCAATGTGTTTATACAGAGAAATCCTTCATTGCCTTCTCTTGCTTAACTCATTCAATGACTCTCTGCACCAAAAGGAGAAGGTCAGCACCGGTTCCTTATGAAAGGACCATGCGTATTACAGTCCATTAGCCTGTTAGTGGATAGGATAGCCAAAACCATAACCATTACATCCTAAAATGCCCACTGCTTTTTAAAGTATGTTGGTCACCTTAAAACAAAGAAATTTTGAAAGAATAAACATTCCTTTGAGCTTTCAAGGTGCTCTCTGTAAGATGCAAATATCTTCTTGTGGTATTTTTAGTAGATATTTATCAAAAAGTTCAGGCTGAAGTTTTTTTTCTTTTGCCCCCATCCTTTGCTATCTTAAAGTAAACAGCAGTTTCTCAGGTTACTTCATAACCATGTTTTTTGTAGACTATTTCAGACAGAGAGAGTGAGACAGGAGGCACAATGTGATTGATATACTTGAGAGAAGCTCAGAGAGACCAGGGGATTCACAGAAAACACAAGAGGAATGACAGTGTGGCGAGATTTCACATGGTACGATGAATATTTCATATGGTGCATACATCTGTTGATGTTATCTTAGTTTGACCTGTCTTGAGATTTTGAAAGAGGAGAGTTCACTGTAGTCTTCCGAGCTATATCTTCACGTCTTTCTAGTTTCTGCTCACAGAACCAGCACATAAGTCACACTCCTACACTTTTCTAAACTCCTTCCAAACCTCAAAATAAGCTTCCAGTGGGACCTGAGTGATCTCTTGGCCTTGTGATGGTCTTCTTCTAAATAGCTGAAATATTTTTTTTTCCTGCTAAGGTGATGAGATTATAAAGGGGTGCTCTTGTGTTTTAGGTTTTGATTTCACTTAAAAGTCATGTTTAATGTCTGCACATGTCTGATTTCTACAAGGAAATTTCTTGTATTTAGATGACATTAGTAAAGAACTAAGACAAGACGGACCACATCAGGCACTTTCTTATGTGTTGTGCATAACAGAATGACCATTTCAAACATGCTTCCTTTTTTGTTGCAAAAGTTGCTGAAAGCGATGCCCAGGAATACTAACAAGCAAGAAAGAGAAAGTTATATTGAAGTTATTTTGTGCTCTCTGGCTCTGTAACCTTACCAGCCTGTGCTGAGCCACTAGCATTTTGACCGTTTTGGTTACTACTGGAGAGAAAAAAACAAATCCTTTCCTGGTCTAGTCATGACTCCAAAACAGAGCACATATTCCCTGCTGAAGGTGACCTGTCTTAGGTTTTTTTTATCCCTGTTAGATTTTGGTTTGCCATTACTAAAACTCCACAGTGAAGCCTTTACTAGCTTTGTTCCTATATTTACAATACCTTTTGACTGAGATGTCTAAGAGCTTTAAACATATGCTTTTAAACAGTGGACGGTCGGCGCTGACATTTGTTACACATGTTTTCAAAGGGCCGTGTGGCATCGTTCTAATCTGGGAAGAGCCACTGCCTCGCTGTGTGATCCGACAGAGTGATATGTCACTTGACCTCAGCCACAGCAGCTGTGACACGAGGTGGAGGTGCAGGGCCTGACAGAAAAGCAGAGGATGCGTTTCGGCAGAGCTTTCTGGAGAATATAAGTTTCAAATCCGTAACTCAGCTTTTCTTATTCCTCCAAAAGTTGGTGATGAGTTTTAGGTCAAATTTAGGTTTTTCAGTGTTTCTTTTGAATTTCTTTTTAACAGTGGGAGGATGTGTTACACAGCCACCTCGTAATAGTTACCTGCCAAAGGCTGGGTTTTAGAGAAGGGCTGACAAAGCGCCCTCCGACGGGGTCGTTTTTGTAGTCCGGCAGCAGAAACGCTTCAGACAAAAATATTCCCCACTTACCGCCCCTCTGTGAGCCAGGGGGCAGCTGCCGCAGGGTAAGCGCCGCCCCGCCCCTGTGGAAGCGAGGGGCCCCCTGCCGTAGGGTAAGCGCTGACAGCGACACTGCCCGAGGTCGCTGCTGCGTCGAGGGCTGCAGGGGGCGCAGCGTTCCCGCGCCAGCGGCACCGGCCCGGCCCCAAACCGCGGGCGGGACCCGGGACCCCGCACCCCCGGGCCCGCTGGCCACCGGCCCGAGAGAAGGGAGGAAGTTGTTTTACTCTTGCTGCGAAGCTCTTCTTTGTGAATTCGGAAAGAAACATCCAATTTTCTCCTTCGTGCTTTGGGATGGGAAAGTGGGGTTTTGGTTGCAGGGTTTTTGTTGTTTGGTTGTTTTTGTTCTTTTCGGTTAGTTGGATTACTGGAAAAGTGCTGGGAAAGGTTTCAGATGCCGTCAGATACAGTGGGACATGTTTTCTGTGAGATGGCTGTGGGCGCTTTAAACAGCAGATGAAACTCTATCCCGTTCAGGCAGCTCCAGAAGTACAGTGCTTGAGGCAGCAATGCTTTCCCCAGACAAATTTTCTGACGTTGACATTGCCGGGATTCAGATTTCAGCTAGCTCATGTCCAAGGATAACCTTAAACAAGAGTCTGTTTCACTCTCCATTCAGCCCACCCACATTTAGCCTTAATTTTTCTGCTAATTATTCCTGTGAAACTTCTCTCCCATCTTAGCTGTTCTGTCCATGTAGTGGGGCAGATCTTTAATTACTAAACATCTGGAAAGCCACCCTAGTTTGCAGCTGGATATCCCCTCTCTGCAGAGACATCTTTGGTGGGCAAAGTGCTCGTGCTGGTGCTTCTCTTTGCTGTACACTGCAGGGCAGAGAGAGAGGGGGTGAAGAGCAGTTGGCAGTGGCCAGGGGGAACTGGACTGCAGTGAGCCTTATTTTGGAGAGTGACCTAGAGAGGCAGAGGGGTGAAAAAGGACGAGGAAGAGGTCTTCCAGCTGTGAAAACTTTACGACAGACTTAAGGCTGCTGTATGATGTTTTAAACCCAAACTGGTTTAAGTCCAATCTTAACAGGAGTTTAAGGGGCAAACAGAAGGGTCCAGCCTCCATCCTCAAGTATGTGACATGCCCAGGTGACATGAGCCAAGCTAAATTGGAAATATGTGTATGAAAGCAGCCATATAGGCTCATTCCAGCCTATAGCACAATTATTATAGCACAGCATCAGCTGGAGCTGTCTGACACAATTGCTGGAGCTGATATCCTTCTTGAACTGCCCTGACCTGCTTGCATTCCTGAGCCGACAGCCAACAGCACATGGATGCACAGGAAACAGTCAGCTATGCATGCCAAGCAAGTTTGTTACAAAAATAGAAACACAATAAATTTTCCATTTTCCAGTGTGTCTTCACCAATCCTTACCCTTTTTATTGTCAGTGACATGTAGAGGCATGTGAGATCCTGTGTCCCAGTTAGACCTGACCTGCGCACATCTCAGAGTGTCCAGGCAAAACCAACCAGTTTCGATTTGAGTCTGTCCAAAGGTTTGAAGCAGTCAGGTTGTAAATGGGATGTTGCCATGGGTGTTTTCCATTATTCTGCTATTCATAATTTGCTTCATCTTATTCTCATATAAATCTAACTAGATCACCCTGAAGGGCTGAAGCAATTATAGGCTAGGGTATCTCAGCAGTGACAGTCCATGGGATGATAAGCCTGCCACTTCCCTCTTGCCATCTCACTCGTTGCCGCTGATGACCTGGTACCTCAGGCACAGACCATTGCAGTTGGATGCCTGACTTTCCTAAAGTGGCCTCAGCAGTTGATGTGTGACAACTAGAATCACTCTGGGCCAGGAGTACATCGTGTACATCCCACATGTAATGCCATTGCTACCTTTGGATGGTTTCACCAACTCACACGCTTTAGAATTAAGTATTTAAGAATTGCTCCAATTTCGCTGTGGCTGCTAACAATTAGGTTATTGTAACTGGACAGTTCTTTCAAAATAAGAATCAGTTTTCACCATGAACATGGAAATAAACTAATTAGTTTCTATTTCTGGTTTTCAGACACTTGCACATGAATTGCCAATAGACCAAGAGCAGTTGAGGTCTATATATTTTTTTTTAATTTTTATTTCATAATTTTATACTGGTTTTCTAATGTAGCTTAGAATTACCACTGTTGACTTCCTGTGTTCCTGTAAAGACAGAGACAGAAATGTTCTCCATTGCAGGGATATGTGATATCTCACCTTCTGGTTTATTTTTAGATTGTCTAGATGGGATTTCTCATTTAAAAAGCGTTAAAGATTATAAAGGCTCTAGGCAAAACTATTGAATCATTTAGTCCAGCTTTCTTAACTGGGCAAAACACCTTGCTGTGTATTTAAACTTGACTTTAAATTAACTCTTGTATGTTTGCCATAACAGTATCTCAGCAGTCCAAGTGACCTTGTGAAGCTGTTTCCCTTCACTTAGTAGCCTATTGTAAGATTTAAAAAAAATAATCTATACATTTTGTTGTTGTTGTTGTTGGGGTTTTTTTTCCTTCCTGGCAGCTTCTAAATAATTTTTATGACTAAGCAGAGCAATGTTTCAGGGACTGGGTACGTTACTAGTCCAGAATACTCTGGCATCTCGGACCCTCTGACTTTTGAAGCTGGGGACTAAGTCAGTGTTTCAGTGAGTAGTGCTTGCACTTTTCAAGAGGTAGGGAAAATATAAAGTGCACTTGAAAACACTTGTGTGGTAGCAACTGTCATCATGGCCCAGATCCCAGAGGACAGATTTGCATTGCACTTGCTGCCTTGGTGTTTGGAGTGTCTGATCAGCCAAGCCAAACTTCCTCTGCTTGAAGGAGGGTTCTTTGGGACATTTACTGATGTATTTATTAGTGCTAACTATCTGATCAGCTTTGACAGCACTTTTTTTAATAACATCTTTCTTAACAATGTCCTGCTTTTGCATGTCTCTTTTTATGGTTTTCAGCTTTTTGTCCCCCTTTACCTTTAGCCTTTCTACTGAAAATATGGTGTAACAATAGTTATCATTCATTTAAATGGACTTTGTCTGCTTCTTATTAAGAAGAAATCTTAGTGCTTCATAAAATTTGTGGATCTGTTTGGGAAAGTCATCAAAAAGACTAAATTTTCATTTTATGCTCAAAGTAGCATAACTTTCTGTTTTGCCTCACTTACCACTTAGTCTACCTTTTGGTTGTTGGGTTTGTTTTTTTCTCCCTTCAGGAGGTATAAACATCCATGCTCTTAGCTGAATGAAAGAAATAGCACACTAATTTCACAGTGACTTTATACCTATTTGCATAGTGAAGGCCGTTATTTGTAAAATGCAAACATCCCAGAAGTCTGTACCAACCATGCTAAAGCTGCTGCACCTTAAGCTTGGTGACACAACTTCCCCGGAGCCTACTTGGACTGCCTCCCTCCAGCTCAAAGTCTGGTTTCCTTATACTACTGCTGAAGTTTTACCTTCCTTTTCTAATTTTCCTTTTCCGATGTATTTCTAATATCTGTGGATGTTTAATTAACTTTACTTACAAACAAGTATCCCCATGCATGACTTCCACTGCCTCTTCCTTGAGTGTGAAATCCAGCTGAGAAAATCTCTGATACCATCCTTTACCTTCTGTGCTGTAAAAATGCAAGGAATTTCTACAGCTTGGCTGCCTGAATTGGGAGGTGCCAAGAAGCTCTAGGCAGAATGGTTATATGGATCCAAATCTTTGGATCCAAATCTTAAACTGACAGCAGTATTAGAATTAAAAAAAAAATCAGGGAATTTCATAATCATATGCTATGATATATCACAAATGCAAAAGCAATATGATCTCTGATTTACACACATGAAAGTAGAGGCAGAAACTGTGTCTGAAGTCATCCTTAAGTGCCATGGCAAAGATGGAACTAGAGCACAGCCTTTCAAACTCTGAGCTGAGCGTCCTACATACTTGTCCACACAGTCTCTGAAGTGAAAGTTATTTTAGACACTGAAACAAACCCAAAACATTAGAGAAACCAGAATTTAATAAGAATAAACAATATGAGATCTCTCAGCTCAGTCTCATATTCCACATAAAAGGCTATGGAAACCTCTGGTAATTTTGTATTGTGTAGTATGCTACCACATCCAATAGGACTTCGTAGGTAATGACAATGAGGGCATTAGTTGATGTGATCTCATTCAAGGCTAAGCTTCAGATTCTTGAAATTCCTGGAAAAATGTTCTGTTGGGGTTGGGTTGTGTGAATGCAGCTCTTCGCCCATGTAACTGGGCAGAGCTCCAGATATAGCAGGGTCTCCCTCTTGTAGTTTTCCCATATTTAATTTCTCAGACCTACCAATCTAGTGCCTTTGTAATCTACTGTACTACTGCTTCGTGAAGCAGTGTGGGCTACCAGATGCCACATAACTTTAATGAATGGCTGCTGTGCATTCAGACGGTAATTGCACATGCATAGAGCAGAGCAGAAGGTATCCTGGGCATCCCTTGGCAAAGTGTACTGCTGAGTGCTAGGACAGTTTAAGCTACCTTTTACCCTTGTCCTCCCTCTGGTCCTGTGCTAAACCCTGCCTGCAGGACGCAAGTCCCTATTTCCATTCTGCCTTGAGGCAGCTTTTTTTTCACTTATGCAGGCAGCCAGACTGTTTCCACAACAGAAGAAAGACTCACGGCCAATTTGACTCTTCTATGTAATACATCAGAGAGACATTAAGCAAAACATCTTAATTAGCAGCAAAAAAGGGAATTTTTATTCTGCACAATTTGGGAAGTGAACGGTGAAGGTGGAAAAAGTGGAAAACAGTAGAGAAATCTTAAAATTAATAGAAGAGAGGATATATGAGAGAACATAATACTACTAATGGAAATACTAATACTATATCTAATGGCTTTGACATCAAAAGTAGGCAAGTAGTGGTGAAGTTTACCCATGAGATAAGGCTAAGAAACATTTTCAGTATAACTGAAGTCAGAGACAACATAGAAGGTGAATTGGATAATCTTGACATGAAATTCAGTCACAGTACTAGACCATGCCCTTGCATACTGATAGTATTTCTCTTAGGAGCTGGGACTCCATCCATTTGAAACGATGAGCAAGAGGAGGTCTGGCCTGTGCTGCTTGTTCCTGAGATGACTGAGGTCTCAGTGCTACATAGCTCTCCTCTTGACTCCTGCCATTTTAAAAGGCACCCTGACAGCCCATGGAGTAAGACTGTAGCTGAGCAGGCTCCCTGGTTTGTCTGTGTCACAGCTCTCAGTGGGCTGCAGAAGGTAAGTGGTAACATATTAGTGATGTACTGGCATTTGTATTCACCAAATTTATCCTCACACATTAATGTTCAAGGGAGAAATGAGGACTTTTTGGCTCCAGGGAGAAAGAAGACTTTCTACATGACCTGTGCTTTTTTTTGCATGGCCTCAGATATTCTCTCACTGAACTTTTAATTTGAGGTAATGTTTTAAATTTAGTATTATTAAAGACATTTGTTCTTTAAAATACCTTGTGTTTTTCTCTTTAGTAGCCCTTCAAAATGACATAAAGAAGTCTGGTTTTGAGAAGAGGGCCTAAGAATGGCCAAGAGGAGGGAAATACCATGGGCGAAGCAGAAGGATGTAAGACAGCGTTCCACATAAACCTGTCTGATTTCAAGATGTGTACGTTTTCATTTGTCTCATGGGGCAGTTTTATTATCCCCAGCATAGCTACTGATGCTTGTCCTGAAGAAGGATAATTCATTATGATCTATCCTGCCCACATATCTACGACCCCTTTCTGGATTTAGTGAAAACTCTTCCTTACCAGTCAACCTTCAAGCATATCTCTGCAGAAGGATGTAAGACCCAGCAGGACGCCCTTATCACATGGCATTAACTGACGTGACGCTGTCATTTGTGATATGTGTGACTTCTTCCCTCCAACCCCCATGCTGAGATCTCGTGTTCCTCTTTCCCCAGGGTCATGTCGTACACAGAGTCCCCACTGTGGCTTTGCTCTGCTGGGTCAAGGGAAACATGAGATGACAATTTTTACCCTTTCCTATCAATGGTTAAATTTGGAGAAGGAAAAATAAGAGGTGTTTATGGACTTCATCTTCAAGATTGATTTTATAAATCAAGGCAAAATGTAAAGACAGATCCTCTCAAGGGCTTTTGACCTCCTGTAACTTTAAGAGAGAGATAGCAGGATGGCATGTAACAGGCTCTGTAGATGTCCCAGATTTTAACTGTTTCCTTCTAAATAGCAAGTATGTGATTTAAAGAGTGCCTGGCAAAAGCTTCTTGTCTTTTTGCAGTAGCAGCGCAAATATTTCATGCATATGTAAGATCCAGCATCCACGTAGTCTGTTGTTGTTTTCTGCAACTTTTTGTAAGTTTGGGGAAAACTTCGTAAGTACTGTTTCTCTTTCTTTCTTTAAAAAAGACAGAGAGAGAAAGCCTGTATTTTCTGCCATTTCCCAAGAGGCTTTTTATCTGTTTAAATCAACTAGGGATTTTTCACATATTGACATAAGCATTCATTTGCTAATTTGCTGGACATTAAACTGCACAGCGTTCTTGAATGAGACTGGAATACTTGGGTACTTAGTGCTGCTCAGACCCTGCATCATTCCCAGTACACATATGGTTTTCCTCCTCTATCTCCTAGATAAAAGTCACTGTTTGATCGCCTTAAGGAAAAGAATGAGTTAAATGGACCAATATTCTAGCCTGGGCTCTAAAACTGGGCCTTTTCAGAAACTCCTCAGCACCTGCAGCAGCTAGGTCATTTGCACATACATAAATAAATAAATTAACAATGAATAAATAATTTAATCCTACCACACAATGCCACCTTGCAGATCTGATCCTTTGCTCCCAGTGAATTTGTCCATTCCTAATTCTTTTTGATAAAGTCCTCAGATACTTGCTGACTGTCAGTCTAATTTTCTTATTGTTTTCGCTTGATTAGTTCTGTATGACCTAAGGTCGCCCTTAAAATCCACATTTCTCGTGAAGACTCCGAAAGGCCTTCTTATTTTCAAAGGGATGGAAAGTGCCTGCCATTTCTCCGGACAAAAGCCTGGAAGGTTTTCAGTTATTAGCCTCCTGAAGCAGCCCTTTCGCTCACCCAAGCGCAAAAAAAACTCATTAGGGGGCACCTTTCTTTCTGGCTTCTTTATCTGACGCATGTAGGGTTTACGTGTTTCAAGATTTCCAGGTCTTGGATGAATTTGGACAGCCTCTCTTTTAACCCTGCTGGCCTGCGGTTATGCCCACCGCAGACATTCAGTGTAGCTCTGTGCCCTTAACCACCTGGAGATGCTTCGTCTTTTTAAAAGCTGCTTTACACACGGCTTCATGGTGAACAGAAGACACTTCAGTGCACTGCTGCACTTTGAAGCCACACTCTGGCAGGGTGTGGGAGGAAAGGCAAGCAAGGCTGCCAGCTGCCCGACAGGCTCCATGTTTTCCCTTTGAAATTAAAATATGAAGTCAAATTTAGTGTCTCGGTCATGCAACCCTTATTCCCATTGGAGGTATTTGCAAGACTAAGGCAGTACAGCCCTGAGAGCCTGCTGTGGCTGGGCTGCGTTGTGCCCTGGCCTGCTTGTTCTTTTTCAGGCAGCAAGGTAAACACCCTTCTCATACAGATCTGAGTTGCCTTCCTGAGCCACGCCAGGTGGGCTAGACAGACTCACTAAAAGTGCATCCTTGTACACACTACACCTGGGCATCTTGCCCTTCAGAAGGAATGTGCGAAGCTGCCAGCTCCTGCATTCACTCAGGCTGGCAGAGGCTATAAACCGTACATTCTTAGACCTCTACCTTTTAGGCATCTAACATTTAGCTATAAGTCAGATGCTTACAAACTTCAGTATGTCCTTCTATTATCAGACCATGGAAAAGATTTTTCTTTGTTGTGTGATATTGCTTTATGACAGAATATGTTTTCAGGTACGTGAATGAAAAAATCCCACTGGTCCCATCCCATCCTTACATTTTAGTCTGGTAAGGAGTGAAGCTTGTCAGCATCCTGTCTGTGCATTTGTGGGCATACAGGCTCTAAAGCATGCTGTGTCCTAAACTTATGCCCTGGCCAGCTGTGATGAGATGCTCAAAGGCTGTCACTTTCCTGAAATAACTTATCACCTTGATTTTTTTTCTGTTTGAAGTTATAGTGCCTGGAAGACTCTTTGAAGGACCTGCCAGCAGGGGTTACCTCTCTGTTCCAGAACTCCAGACTCAAAATCCCCCTAACTTTCTGCTAGAAGAGGGTGAAGTTTACCATTTTCCCTCTAAATTTGATCCCAGTGTGAAAAAGGCAAATTGATGACAAATCCTTTTTGGAAGAAGCTTATTAAAAAGCTTGTGAAATAAAGCCCAAAAACCCCTTTGAGAACCTGCTATAAATTAACACAGAATATATTCCCATGACTAGAAGACAGCATTTCTGTTCTTCTGATTGCCCACCCTTCTAGCTACGTTGTGCACTTCTCACAGGCATGCATATCTTTTATCTGCTTGTTGCTTGCCATATTCAGTACTGTAAGCTGCTTAGTGAAGGGGTGGTAGAAGCTCCTTCTGAGAGCATAAAGCAAAGCTTAATATAACACAGTTCCTAACTGCATGTAGCGTATCTCTAGAAAGCTTTACCCACCTGCAATTCCTAAGGATTTGGTCCATAATATATGCACATAGGTAATAAGGGTATTTAGGAGTTTCTTGTTTGCTTTAACATACTGGCTTTCCTGCAGACAAAGATTTGTAAGCTGCTATAAACAGTGGTACCTTTAATCCTCATTTTACTATTTTTCATAGATCTTTGCTGTCTAACAGGTTTTGGCATTATGCAGCAAAGAATGTACCCTTGCTCTTGCTCTTTTTCCAATTATTTTCTCTTCTTCTCCAGACATCAGAGAGAATTTACAATTATTTCAGTAATAAAACTCCAAGACATGGTGATTTTTTTCATTTCTTTAAGAGAGAAGGTGGTACTATATGAAAAAAGTTTGTGGCATAGAAAAATTATTATTACATCCTATTATAAAAAGGGGTTTTATAGTGGAATAGTCAAGACTCGGGTTGTAATGTTTCCCTTATAACATTCCAATATATAGTTGTGTTACATGTAATATATATAGTCTCAGGGTTGCCTGAGGTTCTTGAAATTTTGTCATCTGTGCTCAGTGAATATCACTGATCCCTGTTACGCTTTTCCCATTTTGAAACTGAAGCTAAGGGGTGTTTGTTCTATAGATTTTTTTGTTATTGTTCCTTCCACAGATCCCAGTCCTGAAAACCCTGCAGTCAACTTGATAGTAGGAGTATATTATTTCCATCTTACTGCCTTTGATAGAAAAACTCTGTACAGAAACCTTTATTCACAGCTATAGTGATACCACCTGTTGTAGTGAGTAAGGTTGTACAGGTGTATCAAATATCTCTCTGTATCAAACCATGAGGATGCCCTGGAATAAAGAACATTTTAGTCTGGGGAAGAAAAAAGAAAAGAAGACCAATCCTATATGTTAGTCATAAAAGACTGACCTTTAAAGGCAATCTCTGATTTGAGAGAGGTTTGATCTGATTTAGATAACTAGATCAGATACCTCACTCTGCTTGATATTCTGAGATCAAACCCTCTCCCAGTGGGCTACCATCTAATCTTTCCTTTCAAAGGACTAATCAGGACACGCAGAAGTGGCTTTGTAGGCGTATAGTGGTTATGAGCAGGCGCTCCCAAAGAGGGGCACCCAGTTTTTAGCTTCAAAGACTTCAGCCTTGAGACTCCAACTTCCTGGAAGAATGTCTAAGCCTCAGGCTAGGAACTAAGGGCTGGGAGGTGGAGGCACAGGCTACCAAATCAAATCAGAGTAAAGGCACTTTCTGCAGTAATCCTAGTCTTAAGGGTCTCAGTTGAGCTGCACCCTACTCTTAAGTGCCTGCATCCTTTATGGAACTGAAAGTGTACTTTTGGTGCTGGGATTCATGAGAGACAGAGACGAGATCAGAGCTCAGGAGCTGCATGGTTCCCACAAAGCATGCAGGACACTGAGATAGGCTCCAAATAAAGGGCCATGAAGTGAGCTGGTGTAAATCCTTCTACATGCCCTGAGTTAAGCACTCAGCAGGGGTAAAACTACCTTCATAACATTCACCAAAAGCGTAACAACTGAGTTATAGACCCTGTGGTGAATTCCCTGTTGTCTTGCAGGACTCCCTTATTCAAAAGCTCATTTTTTTTTTAATTACACAATCATCACCTAGACTAGGAACTGTGCTTTGAGGTGTTGTATTCTTACAGTAATTAAAAATTAAATTGTCTTTAAACTTTTCAGGGCATATGTGCAAAAGATGACTTTTCTGTGGGCCCAAGCATTTTTTCAGACAAATTAGCTGTATTACTGCTGGTGAAATATAATGCACATTTGAATTGCTGTAGCTTGAAGATGAATGTTAAGCAATGTTTCCTAAATTGACCTTGATATAATATTCTGAGATTGAATCTTGCAAATTACTCCTCTTTTCTCACATTTAATGTTTCGTCAAATTGTTTTTGGTGTTGCTCTCTCTCACCTTTTTTAATGAGTTTTTTTTTGTTTTAACATGCCACTCTATGCAGTGTGGTCTGTGGGTAAGTATCAGAGCTTTAACCTATATATGTATTAAAATGCCATTCTTACACATATTGCCATAATTGCATGTTCTCTTAAAGAGAGTCTGGTGTTCTTTTCCTAAAATAACCTTCGTTCTTGAGTCCCTTACACAATCTGTAGGTGAGTTTGCTAGAAATAAACACGATGATGTGAGAGTGGATGGACTCATCCAAGGCAGGAGGTGGATCTACGAGATCAGATGCTGCAGCTCATATTCAGCAAATATGAAAATGTTGGCTGGAACGTTTCTTTCCAAAAGAACTCCGTTGCAAAAGGGTGCTGGACAAGTGTACAGCTGCTTCAGCATCCAATACACAGACTGTTTCCAAGAGCTACAGGCAAATGGAAGGGTCTCCTCCTCCTTATGCTTGGGTCACTCTATGAAGGGAAGACACCCACCTGGTCTTCTGGACACTGTTTAACTCTCTCTGAGAACATGGGAACAGGGCAAGAAGCTGATCTAGACAGGGTGGTCATTGTGCCCTGGCACCTGAGACCCTCTGCTTCCCTAAGCACTTCTGGTTTGACCCTGGTTAAATGGTGCAGGCTATCCTGGAATGCCTTTGAGCCTGCAGACAGCAGCAGCATCCCACAGAGCAGCGGACAGCAAGACTGGCAGGATCTCTGGTGCCATGGGAAAGGGATCATATTCGTACCACTAGGAAGCCAGCTATCCCACACATCACTATTGGAACGGATTTCTGTTTAACAGCCTTCATCAGTGCTGTTCCTCCTCCTCCTTCCCTCAGCTGCTTTTTCCCAACCCATGGCTCAGCCCCTACAGATGTGCTGATGTAAACTGTTTGTGGTCCAATGCTGTGAGCAAGGTCACTGACCCAGCGTAAAATAAAACCACTCTTTTCTCATTAGCTGGTGACCTGATTGATAAGCTGTCCCCAGAATGACTATGTTGGCATGAATCTGGGGACTGTGCTCTGTGGCATGGGTTCTGTTTCCAAGGCTGGAAAATCCATAGTGTGGCACTGCCACTAAAGCTCCCAGATCTTTAAATGATGCCTTCAGACTGACATAGAACAATGGGAAGAAGAGTTCTGATCTGTGTTATTTATGCTCAAAGTTCATAAACATTTTTTACTTATTTAAATAGTAACAGTGGCACAGTAACACCTTCTTCTAGACTTTGCCTATTTAAAACATAAATGTTTAAGGTGAAGAGTTTGTGCACAGGCTCTGTGTCTTTGATCTAATTTATGATGTTTTACTTCCATGATAGTGCCAACAAATCCTTCTGATAAATTAGGGAGTTCATAGCATCACAGAATCATTTTGTTGGAAAAGACCTTTAAGATTATCGAGTCCAACCATAAACATGTCCCTAAGCACCTCACCTATCTGTCGTTTAAAATACCTCCAGGGACGGTGATGCCATCACTTCCCTGGGCACCCTGTTCCAATGACTGATAACCCTTTCTGTGAATATTTTTTTTCCTAATATCCAATCTAACCCTCCCCTGGTGCAACTTGAGGCCATTTCCTCTCATCCTATCACTTGTTACGTGGGAGAGGAGACCAACCCCCACCTCACTACAATCTCCTTTCAGGGAGCTGTAGAGAGCGATAAGGTCTCCCCTCAGCGTCCTCTTCTCCAGAATGAACAACCCCCAGGTCCCTCAGCTGCTCCTCACAAGGTTTGTGCTCCAAGTAGCAAAGAATTTTGTTTAAGGTACACCAGGTCTGGCAGATTTATCACTCTTTTTGTCCTACAAATTGGCTTTCAAATTCCGAATAAATTTGACCTGAAATGCACCTCAAATTCTCAGAAGCCCTATGCGCATGCAAATTTTCCCAGCGCATTACAAATGAAAGTGCGAATAGCACCTGTGCTTGCATTTAGGAGGGCTGAATGTCTTCAATAACTCGATATTACAAAGATCGACATCAACTCTTCTGCTGGCTGACTAGAAGACAAGCGAGAGCCAGTATTGGATACAGGGAATGGCCCTGACCGTGAGGATCCCCCCTCACCCTCCGTGCACCGCACTTCGCGGATCCCCAGGATACCCCTGAGCGGGCGCGCAGCGCGACGCACGGGAGGCGGATCCGACCCGGGAAGGCAGCTCGGCTCCCATCCTCGGTACCACTGGCTTTAGCGGGTGCCAAAATAATTTTGGAGAGCAAAAAAACGGGTTCTGCGGGGCCAGGGGGGGAGGAGGGGTAGCACAGAGCCCTGCACGAGCGGAAGAGGAGTGAGATTTTTATCCTAAAGTCTTTGTAAAGCCAAAGCGGGTTTGTCCTCCACAGTTACATGAAAAGGAAAAAGGAAAAAAAAATCCAGAATAGCAACATCGGAGATACAAAGACTGTCATGGACCAGTGCGAGTCTGTAAAATTATATGTAAATGACCCCAGTTTTTGAGGGCCCAGGGGTGGCCCTCTGTTAATCCCAGAGAGAAAATCTACTTAGCAAAGGAAAGTTTTGTTTAATTTGGTTAACGGGGACCAAAAAGCTGAATATATTAATGATTTCTATTTCCAGGGAAACGCTGTATCTTTAATGCTTCAGTGCCAAAGGGGGTTCACAAGAGCCTAATGCTCACAGAATAAAAATTGTGTAGGATTTTCTCCGTATTCTGCACGCAGCGCTGGTGGGAATGCGTGTAGGACGTGTGTGTCCATAGCAGGCATCAGCCCTTCTGAGGCTGCTCAATGTATTTGCCTGATCCCATATCGCTCCGTGGACACGTAGCCAGAGAGAGCTTTCCGCTGGACTTGCCATCATCCTAAAGACGTCCCGAGGAAATGAAAGTTTTGAGGTTTTTTTGCCTCCTCTCTGACTGCCTCATTGCGTTACCCTGCCGTGTGACCTTTTCCCCGCTAATCTGAAATAGCAGCTTTTCCTGTATTTACAGGTTAACCGGAAGATACACATTGTACTTTTTACTCATTGTAATGAAGATCTTTTTGTCTGTCTCTAAATAAAGGGCTGGGTTGGTTTACAAATAGGGCGTCAGCCCATTCCGCGACCTGGGCAAACAACCCGGGTCAAATCTCCTCAAAGCCTCCCCACCCAACTGGAATAAGTTAATTGACCCTTCGGAGGCTCCGGCCCCGCCGGGCTGCCCCGGGGGGGTATGGCTGGGATAGCCCCCATCCTCCTGCCGGAGAATGCGGAGACACCCGAGGACGCTCAGTTCAGGTAGAATCGCCCCATTGGGCACGGCGACGCTTGAGGAACTCGGTCTTAAGGTTTTTTATTTGGTTTCTTCTCGGCGCTCTGCACCTCCGCAGCGGACGCCTCCCTCTCCGCCCCGTCCTGCGCTTTCCTCCTCTATCCCTCCTCCTCCTCTGGACAAGCCGCGCCGCGGAGAAAACCGCTGGCACAAACAGGGACATCCCGGCGCCTTTCGGACGCATGTCCCCGGGAGCACCTCCCCACGAGCGTGTGAGAGGGCAGCACCCACGAGGTTGCGGGGGGAGGGGGCGGGGTCGCATCCCCCACGCCGTGGGGCATCCCTGGAGCTCCATCCCTCCGGTGACTGTTTTGGGGTTTTTTTCCCCTCTGTGGGTGTGTATTTGGGGGGGAAGACCCTCACCGCCACCCGAGGAAGCTCCCTCCCGGAAACAAGAAGGGGCGGCGGGTATAAACATTTATTCCAAGGCATCGCTCATACAGGCACCGCACCCCGGAGGCGGGAAGAAGAGCGGGAGAGGGGACAGATCCAAGCCGCCGGAGATGGCGGTCGGGGGCAGAACCTGGTCCT
>NW_010204580.1:0-219 GCF_000695765.1 Mesitornis unicolor | reverse complement strand
GTGTAACTCGCAGAGTCCGCGGTCATAAATATTTAGGATTTTAAGGCGAGGGAGAGTCTCTATAGCATGGAGGTGTGCTGGCCCGGGGGCAGCCCGAAGGCGTTGGGGTGAGAATGGCCGAGGAGGTTGAGGTAGTGGCGGTCCAGCCCCTGCACGGAGGAGAGGAAGGTGCTGCGCTGCTGGCCGGGGCTGGGGAGGGGCACGGCGGTGTTGGGGAGG
>NW_010204579.1:0-19132 GCF_000695765.1 Mesitornis unicolor | reverse complement strand
ATTCTGTGATTCTGTGATTCTGTGAAAGTGTCTTGGTGAGCACTTTCACTAGCTCCCTCAGTACCCTTGGGTAGATTCTATCCAGCCCCATAGGCTTGTGCGTTATCTATGTGGTGTACCATGTCACTAACTATTTCCCCCTGGATTATGGGGGCTTCATTTGTTTCCTCATTTCTGTCTTCCTGCCCAGGATTCTGTGATTCTGTGATTCTGTGATTCTGTGAAAGTGTCTTGGTGAGCACTTTCACTAGCTCCCTCAGTACCCTTGGGTAGATTCTATCCAGCCCCATAGGCTTGTGCGTTATCTATGTGGTGTACCATGTCACTAACTATTTCCCCTTGGATTATGGGGGCTTCATTTGTTTCCTCATTTCTGTCTTCCTGCCCAGGGGGCTGGGTGCCCTGAGAACAACTTTACTTAGTATTAAAGACTGAGGCAGAGAAGACGTTAAGTACCTCAGCATTTTCCTCATCCTTTGTCACTATGTTTTCCCCTGCATCAAATGGATCCAAGGATGGAGACTCTCCTCATAGAAAATTTTTTTATTGTCTTTTACTGCAGTATCCAGATTACATTCTAGTTGGGCCTTGACCCTTCTAATTTTTTTCATACATATGACTAATAGGGTTTTATGTCTAGCATAGAAAAAATTTACTTTTAATCAATAGATTTGTCAATAACTACTGTGACTGATTTCTCTATTATCCTTATTATAGTTTTCAATTTTGTTCTTAAGTGCCGGTAGTTTTCAACTTTCAAAAATTGCTTGAGCTGTCCACTAACGTTACTATTTGCATTATTTCCTCAGTTATGGAAAATCCTACCTTACAGAAACTGGTCATCATAATTGTTGAAACACTGATATGAGAGTCACAGACTGCCATCGTCACAGATGAATATCCATAGTCTTCCAAGGGCAGAGCAGGGTAGTATAATATTTATCAGAATCTACCATTTTCACTACAGCTGAATCTAAGTAGTCCAAAGAACATGTAAAAACAAATGAATCTAGAAGTATGGAAAGAAAAGCAAATGAGAAGACAAGATGTGTCTTAAGAAGCAAGGCAGATTATGAAGTTGGTATAATTTCCAAAATTTGAGGAGCTGGGTGGAAAATGTGAGATGGTAAGGAAATATTTAGAAGGAGACACATGAATATAGGAAGAATGAGGCACTTTGGGAGAGAATTTCTCCAGGGAAATAGGAAATTGGTAGAACTGCTTGTGAAATAACTCATAAATATGAAAAAGAGCAGATTTAGTTTCTCTGTGACATTAGCAAAAGTGAAATTTTTCAAAAGTATAAATGGGTTTTTGCGGCAGTGGAATTTCAGCAGGTTCTAAGTATATCATTGGTCTGGGTTGCCATTGAAAAACTCTGTATTTTTATACAATTTTATACACTTAGTATATAATTTATATTTATATTTTATCATTCTGTTTACATAGCTGTGTACTATCTTAACTCTACTGATTTAAGTGACACATAAATAATTAGAATATAACTAATATTTATTGCCATCATAAACACCAGAAGTAGTAGGTGGAATAGGTGTTTTATAATGTAAATTTATTGGTTTATATACCTTGAATATCTGTTCTTTAATTTCTGATTTTGTCTTGCCATTTTAACACCTTTATACATTGATTTTTATAGTTGCTTTGTATTTACTTATCTCTCATTTTTCTTTTCAACACGTATTTATCAGTAGTTACACAGAATGTATTTAGCAGGTAAAGAACAGGAATGTTGTCCTAAAACATGAGTTTCCAGACCAAGACTTTCTATTCAAGTATGTTACACCTGGTTTTATGTTATGCTTCTGATCTAAGTTTTGCCCAGGTTTGGAAATGGATTTATTGAAATACTTCATTTCTCAAATCAGAAACCCCTTGGAAGATTCTACACTTTTTCAGGAAAATGGAGCTTTCCAGCTCCATTTGTCTGGTCCAGGAAGACTGGCAGTTCTTTGTCAGCTTTTGGCTCCAGGGTTCTCGGTGTTTTGATGCTCTCTCACCAGCCCAGCTTGTCTCTGACTCACAGTCTGAACTTATTCTGCCCTGTCTAGGACCAATGCCCTAATTAAAAGACATAGGTTACGTTTCCAGGAGTTTCAGACATGTCTGACCCATCCATGCCAACACCGCACAATGCTGAGATGTTAATGAAGCAACCAGAACTAAAGTTCTGGCTACAGAGCCAGAACTAAGGTGTTTGCACCAGCAGAGCAGGCAGTTCTGCTTGAAGATAGCCTCGCCATTTTCCGGATGGAGGTGGACTGCCTGCAAGGTACTGCAGTGTGCCAAATCAACATGCAGGTTGTTTTGCACCCTGCTCTGTTGAAGAGTGTAGGAATGCAATATGCCTCTAATCTTGTTTTGTGGGCACTTGAAAGTGTAGAAAATCACTCGCAAGAATGATATAATTTGCGAATTGCACAAAAATATTATAATATCGTTACTAAGCCAGTGCTGCTCTGGAGAAAGCTCTCTCAGTCTCTGTTTGAGATTCAGTGAGTGCACTGAAAGACACTGGGAAGAGTTCTCTTTTTGAAACAACTTATTTATAGTTGGGGTAATGCTAATTTACACTGCCCAAGCAGAACTACATAGGTGGTATGGCTGGCTAGTGCAACCAAAAATCCTGTGACTTTTCCCATCCAAGGGCTCTCTCTGTTTCTGTTACCTTCCTGGACCCTCCCATACGGGGTTAGTACCTAGGCAAAGGTTTTCACTAACAAGCTGAGAAGCTGCCAAGAAAAGAGGCTATACATGAAACTCTAGCTTAAATATCTTTTTCTCAATATGTATATTTTGTAAAGCAAATTCTACTCATCTGTTGATTATAATAGATGTAGAAAAAAAAATCCTGTCTGCGTAGATGACTAAGAGTGATGGGGATACATTATTCATTACGTTGCCAATTTTTTACACATTAGTTAACTAAGACACACAGACTAATGAAATCCCAGCTAGTGTGGAAGATTAGTGCTGCTAGAGCACCAAATATTATGAAATGTATGGTCTAAAATAAAGATGTGTTTATGGTTAATGCACATTTACCTGTAATGCAACTCAAGTTGGTTTGAAGCAAATTATTCTAACTACTGAATTCTATGGGGGTTATCCTGCCTTGAACTATTGCAAATCATCATTTCATATGAAATATTAAATCAGCTATTTTTGTTGATATAAGTTTGCCAAGTGTCTGTTATAGATAGTAACATTTGTACTTTTAACTTGAGCCAATATTTCAGAAAGTTTAAAATATCTAAACTGGGAGTGTGCCCATTTATAAACCTTTCCTATGAACCAGGAGACAATGCCTGCTGACAGTCATAGATATATGATCATTTCCCTCTGGAAATTCTGAGTCAGATACCTGGGTTGTGTTGATTTAAGCAGAACTACAATGATATATGCCAGCTGCTGATTTGGGCCAGTAACTTTAAATAGCAATCTATGTCTTCTAGAACTTATAATTCAAAAATTTCTTACAGGTTGGTGTATAACCAGTACAGTTTTTGAGCATGAAGTGAGCTAATTCTGACAGCTGATGATTAGGGGACGTAAGATGAAAAGTATGATTAAGGTGTTTTTCTTTCACTTTCAGAGCTTTTTTTTCCCCCTCAAAAAAGTCTAGAGTACAGTCATTTTCACCTGTGCCATTTTTATATGTAACAGAGAGCTATCATTGTAATAATCTGTTCATTCCTTTTGAACTTTTTGTGGTTTTTTTACCTTATTTTTGTTATTTAGTTCTGAAATTATTCCTCAGGATCCTGTTAAGCAGTCCCTAAATTGTTCACTGGATTCAAGTTGCTCTTTCACCCATCCATGTATTACAATAACTTCTAATGATTTCCTTATGTGTTGTTAAGCTTTTTTATTATTTAATTTGGGAACTGTTTAGTCATTTTTGAATACATAAATTAATAATTATTGGCAAATAAAACACATTAAGAATTAGTTCATGATTAAGAAAGCAACCAAAACAGAAAGTCTACATTGTGATCAAGCATTTTCAATAGAGAGGAGAGTTTGACCTGATAGGAGTTAAGGTGATATCTGCATTATAATTAAGTGATGTAGTATTTCTGACCATAATTTTCTGGGCAAAATTCTCACAAATTACTATAATATCACTGATTCTTATGGGTAAATAAAACTGGGACTCTGATTCACTACCTTATCTTGCTGAACATTCCCCAGCATTTCTTGACATTGCTTTATAATGTGACTAAAGCAGTATACTCCAGCTACAGAATTATGCTCAAACTTCATGCTTGTTTGGCTCACTCAGAAGGGGATACTTATACATATTGTCTATGCTCCCTAGCTATTTGATTTAGCTTATTTTTGTGTGACAAGGTGTTCTGCTTCTCTACCCTGAGCTTTACATGTCTGGTTTTGGTTATAATGCAGGGACTATATTTGCCATCAACACCTTACATTTTGTTATGTTTAACTTGACCTGCTATTTTGGCCCTATTTTCTTTCTTGTATCTTTCCAGCTTTCCTTTGTTCTTTACAGAATGCTCCCAGTTCATTAAAAGCTTGCTGTATTTATCAGGTTTCACAGGGGCATTAAAACATTTCTTACTGTGAAGTATTCTGTTATCACAGTATCAAGCCATTTAGATGAGCATGATAAATGACAGCAGGTTGACTTTATTAAGGTTAATGGCTTGATGATTTACAAGTGAAGATGTATTAGAGTCAAAATTGTTGCATTAATTGTTCTATTAAACAATGTGAACTTTGAATATACTGTTTAGGAATGCCCTGGAGAGGTGTTATTACTGTTATATTAATCGTGACATGGCATCTATTTCAGATGTGCTAACAACTTAGATGAAATGAGTACTGCTGCTTATAGCTGCCCAACAACTTAAAAGTTGCTGTCTCCAGTCAACCCTTAATGGCCAGCAACAAACTCAAAATTACCTCGGACAAATAACAGAGAAGGCCAATAGCAATGTAGGCTCTTGGACATCTTGTGGCTTTAAGCAATATGAAAACCTGGGGTGACTGGAGTTTGGAGGCAGTTGCATTCACCTGTAAACTATGTAACACCAGTGATGGACTCTGGCCTCCTTGTCCCTCTCTTCATTTCATTTCAGTCCAAACTGCTCCATACAGAAGCCTTGGCTGTGCTCTGTTGGGTTACAATAAGATAAAAGAAGAATTGACAAAGCAGTGGGAAGATCATTTGCATTTTATGGGATCAGAAATGTTTTTGAAGCAGAATAGATTCCCAAGTGGTACAATTAATTAAAGGAAAGCCTTACTTCTGGAATTAATTCTGAGAAAACAGAACGGGCACTAGGAAGCTCCTTCTGGTATGAAGAACATTCTTTTCAACATTTGTTTATGGCACCTTAAAATTTAGCAATCACATATGATAATATGAAGATACTGTTTTACTTACTCAAGAATCATGTTTTGTTTGCCATTATTGCTGTTTTTTAATAACAAAACACTACAGTGAAGCCAGCTGATGAATGCTTTCATCTGAATTTTTGATTCACCAGGAGTACATCAAAATTTTATGTTTACAATGTTGTTTTCAGAAGGAAGTTTTTCATAGTAATATTTTGAGTTTAAAGGGAAAAGACCAGTACAATGTTAATGATATTTGAAACGGTAAATGATCCTTGAATATTCTTATACTCAGAAATATAGCAGTTATTATTTTTCATTAACAATAGCAAAGGTGTCCAACTCAGCCTTGTTAGCTCTAAGCAGGTCTATCTTCAGAGACTTCTGTAAAGCTACACCTTTTTCCATTCTGATTAAGTTGATCAAATCTTCCTCTGTTTTAACTTCCTTTTGTACATGGCTATAGAATGACAAATGATTCTGCTGACTGATTTCAGGAAAACTTGGTATAAGATTACTTGTAACAAGTAAAGCAAGTAACCTCAAGCAAATGAATCTACTTGATTAATAAACCATTTACTTCACTAAGTGATGAGTTACACCAGGATTTCAGGGCGATGAAAGACACAGGGTTCAGCTGGACAGCAAGCATAATATCATTTAAGAGCAAGGAGCAACTCTAACTGTAGTTCTTTTTCTCCTTTCCTCCCCTTTTCCCTTCCTTTCAGCACTGAAGAACTGCTGCTTCTCTGTTCCCTCTGTCTTTCCACCTTTTGCTCAGTGGTTTGGGAAAGAACAGCAATAAACCAGGCTGGAAGCTGTTGCTGCTGCTGATGGGAAGAAAGGACCTCATAATCAGATTTTGTTTGGGTAATTTCTGTCTCTCTGTGGTTTTTGTATTCCATTACTGTCTGGACATTAGTCTTGGGCATGACATTTCATGATGAAGGAGGTATCAGAGAGGTATCAAGATGCCTTGAACATCTCTTCACTCCCTTGGACTTGCACATAAATTATCCCAGCCCCTGAGCCTCAGCTTGTCCACCAGATGAGGGCTGGATTGTGAATCTGAAACATAAATGACATATCTGTACAGACAAAATTTCAGGTGAACACGTGGTTGCTAACACACAATTAACATTAATTAATGTACTATTTGTGACTTCTTAATGCTTCTTAAAAGTGTCAGAGTTTTCTAACAGGATAACAGCTTCTTAGCTGCTCAGCTGCATCCTTAATGGCAACTTTATGGAGTAATGACATTCAGTAGTGACTTTAAATTGTTTATGGCTCTTATGAACTGAAAACTGGTTATTCTGCTTTACATTTACCATTTTTTTTAGTTTTCTTCTTGAGAATGAAGGACCCATGTAATGGATTCATTCCCTCATTTTACTATATCATTTCCATCTTGTTTCAGGATTCAAGTTCCAGCAGAGTATACCTAGACTGAATATGCAGATTGAGTGCATTGAGGATATAGGCAATGGAATTATATGGTTCAATGTGTTGAAATATTTAGATTTATTCTAATTTTTTGCAATGGCAAATTCAAAAATGAACCCTGTTGCTGTTTATTATTAGGGATGACCTCTGAGGTTAATAACTACCTGACACAGCTGGTAAAACAATATCTCTTCTTTCCAATATATATTATTTGGATATCAATATCAGAAATTGAAAATCTGGTGAAAAATTACTAGGAAGAATTCCATCCTTTCAGGAACATATGGTAATTTTACATTAACTGATATCTTTTGTAAATGTGTCAGCAGAAGCATATGTGGAAATGTTCGCCTGTGGAGGGGAGCAAAATGTGTTTTGCTGAAAAAAAACTACTTCAGCAATTGTCACGGTGTATCTGATGGTTAACAGTGTTGATGTGCAAATGATTTGCTGAAAATTGCAGACTGAACACCAATCCTTTATTACTGAAGCTGAGAAGAAAGACAAAAGAGATGCAAACTGAACATCTGGGTTTTGTTTTACTACCGTAACACCTAGCTCTGTCTGCAGCCATCAACTCTAGCATTATTGCAGCCTGACAATCTAAAAATTAGTAACACATACAAACTCTCACTGCTCCTTCCCTATTCATTGATTTTTAACAAAATAAATATATTGTTGTTTCATACTTTACATCTGGTGAGGAAAAGACTATTTGAAAAAAGGTGTGAAATTCCCATGCAGAAAGGGTTGTTTTATAAGATAATACAGATAATGATGCTTTACTAATAAAAAAGGACTGCTATTTTCTGTGAGGCATCATAAGCTTTATGCATCTATTTATGAGGAAAATATTTTTCAGAACAAGGAGACAGGTTGCTAAACTAAGGGATTATAATAGTTGCATGTAGCAGATAAGATATCTGACAGAGAATAAAAAAGAAGAAAAAAGATATTAAAATATTAACAATTCTTGTAGTGCAGTGAAAAGAATAGTTTTATTACAAAAATGAAAGTTGTGATGAAAGTGTATCTAAAAATACACATGGTAAAGGATGAGTAAAATTTGAAAATTATAGAAGGTTAATTTGGAAAAAATGTCCAGATAGGGGAATAAAAGTGTTTTTCTTTCTATTCTTGGATGTCTTGTTCCTTCTGTTTTTCTTTTTTTTTCTTCACTAACTGAGGAGTCAGCTTCAAAAGGCTGAAGACCTTGGTTGCAGTTTTCATATTCAGCCAAATGTTAAAACATTTGTCCAAACCTTCAAGCTTTCCTGCTCTGATTTTTCTAAGACTGGTATAAAAATGGCAGGAGAACAATTTTCTTTTAGCAAAGTTTCGAGCATTTAGACAGTCAAACTAGTCTTACACTTTCAGAATTATTTTTTTTTTCACCATTTATTGATCCAAACAGAAAATAACATTTCAGGTTAAAACCTCAGTAAATTTAACTTTTTGAAACTATATAAAAGTTTCACACAGAGTAGTTCAGAAGTTTTTATTTTATGCAACTCCTTTTGTTAATATCTTTTGGAGGCAATCATTTAACACCACAGGAGGACAATGCTACTGTGAAATAATCTCTTGCTGCTGAGTGCTAGTATGGCAACACATGTGCCTACAAAATCTTGTATTAAACTGGGAGGGAAAAGTTTGTGTCCCATTTTGCCACTCAATTCAATTTATGTCAGATTTCTCTCAGTCTAGCAGTTTTACATGTATTATACCTGTGAAGGCCTCAGATCTTTTTAACACCTTAAAACACTGAGGTTTAAAGACTCCATGTTGATACATGACTCTGTGAGATGTCTCTAGTCTTTTTCTGCTTTGCATTGGTAAGCCACTCTTCCTGGTGAAAATGTTGCCCAAAGGCAACTCTGCAGAAGCAGTGGTGTCTGGCAAGATCAGTGTTCCCTTGGTGTGGTTTGTCACTGGTTTTGTTCTAAAAGTTATTTGAATTTTGCAAGAGGAGAAGCGGAATCTGTTGTAGTAATAAACTATCAAACGTGTTCAAATGCAAATTTCCAAGTTTTCTTATCACAATTTGTAAGTACATAAGTTTGCACTGGTCTGTGCATCTACCAATTAATTGTTTTCTCTTAGAAATGGAAAGGCATGCCTGGTCAAAATGCAGATCTCAGACTGCATTTGTAGTTTTTGCTCCAAGTGCTTATTTACAGTACAGTTTTTCAGTTATCTCAAGGGGCTTGTGAGTGCATGAAGGAAGCAGTCCTACTGTGAAAAATATATAGGTTGAAACATCAGAATATGGGACTGCTACATTTAAAAAGAGGTAGCAGAACAACCGGACCACTTTAACAAAGTGGAGAGAAGCAAGACAGACTTAGTATGGTTGTGTTTTACAAGACTAAAGCACTTCTGCAAATGCACCATTTGTGACCGTTCCTGTCCTGATCTAAAATGGGTTGCTGCCTTTCATTTCTATCAAAATGTCATCCATGCTGGGGTAGAGCATGAGCATCTGATATTTCAGTTCTGCTGTTATATAAGAAAGCAGTGCACATTAGATGAAGCTCTAAAGAAATATAGTGTACTCTTGGACTGAATAATGTTAATAGCACTGTCTTTAATGACATGAAGTTTCCACCAACAAAGATTTATGAAGAGACTAATATCCTTATATGTACTTTGATCATTTGGCAGGGGTGAGGAGCAAGATGGAAGCAGGAAATAATAGAACTCTTTTCTGTAAATGTTATACAGATATCTTTTCCATAATGTTATAATGACCAGTAAATGACAGCCATTTACAAGAAGGGTAGAAGGGAGGATACTACAGGTCTGTCAGTCTAACATCAGTGCAAGGGAAGGTCATGGAGCAGATCATATTGACTGTCACATCACATGGCATATGCAGGACAACCAGGCCATCAGGCGCAGTCAGCGTGGGTTTATGAAAGGCATATCCTACTTGACTAACCTAATCCCTTTTTATGACAAGGTGACTTGCTCAGTGGATGGAGGAAAGGTTGTGGATGTTGTCTACCTGCACTTTAGTAAAGACTTTGACATTTCCCACAGAATTCTGCTGGAGAAAATGGCCACCTGTGTCCTGGACAGGCATATACTTTGCTGGGTAAAAAACTGGGTGGATGGCTGGGCCCAAAGGGTTGTGGTGAATGGAGTTCAATTGAGTTGGTAGTCAGTCACAAGTGGTGTTCCCCAGTACTCAGTATTGGAACCAGTTCTCTTTAATATCTTTATTGGTGATCTGGACAAAAGGATTGAATGCTCTCTTGGTAAATTTGCAGATGACACCAAACTGTGTAGGATTGTCAATCTCGCTGAGGGTAGAAAGTATCTACAGAGGCATCTGAACAGGCTGGATCGATGGACTGCAGCCAATTGTAAGAGGTTCAACAAGGCCAAGAACTGGGTCCAACACTTGGGTCACAACAACCCCATGCAACGCTACAGGCTTGGACAAGTATGGCTGGAAAGCTGCCTGGAGGAAAAGAACCTGAGAATGTTGGTCGACAGCCGGCTGAATGTGAGGCCAAGAAGGTTAACAGTGTCCTGCCTTGTGTCAGAAATAGAGTAGCCAGAAGGACGAGGGAAGTGATTGTCCCACTGTGCTTGGCACTGGTGAGGCTGTACCTCAAATGCTGTATTCAGTTTTGGGCCCTTCACTACAAGAAAGATATTGAGGTGCTGAAGCATGTTCAGAGAAGTCCAATGAAGCTGATGAGAAGTCTGGTGAACAAGTCTTATGGAAGTGGCTGAGGGAATGAGGTTGTTTATCCTGGAGAAAAGGAGACACAGGAGACCTTATGGCCATCTAAAATTACCTGAAAGGAGGTTGTAGCAACGGGAGGATCAGTTTCTTCTTTCAAGTAACAAGTGATAAGATGAGAAGAAACAGCCTCAAGTTACCTCAGAGGAGATTTAGATTGGGCATTAGGGAAAATTTCTTCATTTAAAGTGTTGTCAAGCATTGGAACAAGGTGCCCAGGGAATTGTTTGGTTCTCTGTCCCTGGAGGTATTTAAAAGATGGGTAGATGAGATGCTTAGAGACATGGTTTAGTAGTAGACAGGTTATGATTGGACTCAATGATCTTAAAGATCTTTTCCAATCAAATGATTCTGTGATTTTATGAAATGTTTAACAGAACAGCATTTCACTTTCTCAGGTTTAGCAACATGCCTAACCACCTCCCATAGTGCTTGTTAATTTTGAAATGCCAAAAACATCTCTGTCATCTTTTTGACTGACAGCTTTCTTCAGAATAGCTAAAAAATTCTAGAGAACAACCCATTCCTGTTACCTGTTTGTTGATTCCAACCATATTCTGGAGGTAACTTTAGGCATCTTGAATAACTCTCAAATGAGACACAGAATCAGCACCTTGTAGTTTCTAGTAGAATCTTTCATTTTTTTTTCTCAAAAGATATGTTCAACTTGTCTGTGATTTTTTATTGAGTTACAAAACTGAGGCTGCTTACCTTCTATGTATTCACTTAATATCAGTAAGAGTTTTAATAGTGTAGGGATTAAATTTGAAAGAGAAATGCTTTTGCTGTGCGTCTTGATAAGGGAGAGGGACTAGATATGTTAGCTTACCTTTTGTTTTCATGAGCATTTAGGGAGGTAATAAATAAAAATTTGACATAATTTTTTAGTTCTGTATAGTGTTTAGATTTCAGATTTCATAGGCTTTTGACATTATGAGTGGGGTTATGAATTTCAGTAGTTTGAATTCTGTGATTGCCGTGTTTAACTTTAGAAAGTGCTACCAAGTATAGATGGATGCACGTGTAATCTGTAAATAAAAGTAAATAAATCCTTCTTTTCCTGATGTCAGCTTTATATCAACTTTGCTGTATGTTATGGTAATATTATATTTCTAAAGAATTTCTGAGTTGTTGATGTTTACAGCTTAGCTGGTAGAAAGTGTGTGTGAAGAGAAACAGGATACAAAGAAGAATTATGAATAATATACTAAAAAGCCTTACTGATAGTAATCCTAATTTCAGAGGTTGGAACCTAAGTTTTCCTATCACTCAGGCTTATTTCTACATTCTTACTTGTGAAGTTGAACTGACTAAATTCGCTTTGACTATTGATGAGAGATTAGCATGCACATATAAAGACAGTACAAACTTACTGGTGATTGATTATCTGATGACAGCATTCTCAACAAATAAGAAAGCTGTGTGCATTAAGTTGTGTGTTTAGTTATGTCCAGAACTAATGATTGATCATATAATCCTGTGAAAGTAGAAACCTTGTTTAGAGAACAAGTGTTACAAGGAGCGACCAGGGAACTGGGGTTGTTTAGCCTGGAGAAAAGAAGGCTCAGGGGAGATCTTATCACTTTCTATGTCTACCTGAAAGGAGGCTGTAACAAGGTGGGTGTCAGCCCCTTCTCCCAAATAATAAGTCATCAGATGAGAGGAAATGGCCTCAAGATGCCACTGGGGAGGTTTATCTTGAGTATTAAGAAAAGTTTCTTCACTAAGAGTGTTGTCAAGCATTGGAACAGGCTGTCCAGGGAAGTGGTTGAGTCATCATCCCTGGAGGTATTTTAAAAGATGTAGCACTTAAGGACATGGTTTAGTGGTGGACTTGCCAGTGTTAGGTCTGCAGTTGGACTCAATAATCTTAAAGGTCTTTTCTAACCTAAATAATTATATGATTCTATGATTGCATACAAGACATAGCAAGAAAAATATATCCAAGATGAGAATTCAGTGAGATGGTCAAAATGGACAAGGAACCTTGTAAACTCTTAAGGAGTAGACATCGAGAAGAATCACTATGCTTCACAACCCCTTTCAAAATTTGTTTACTATATTAATCCTTCCAAGACAGTATGTGTAGAAATTTCGTGTTGAATTTGATCCATTTTGTATGAATAAATACTTTATTTAAAAAAAAAAAGAGTTAAATTAGACTCCACATATCCACATAAATGTCCTACCCACTAGAATCTGGAAGCACTGTCTTACTAATACAAATAAATATGATTTCTGCCCATTCAAGTCTCTTCTACAGTGAAAATGGAAAGACACTCACAGCAGAGCAACCAGTGACATCATGGTGAGAACCTATGAGTACCTGCATGTTGCAGACTGGACTGGTCACTGTCAAATATCAAATAGCATATAGATTTGAACTGGAGTCTTCCAACTGCTGGGATAATAAAATAACCGTTGACAGATGAGGACATGCACATCAGTCTAAACATTTTGTTCTTTATAGTCTTTTACACAGATGGAGACTTTCTGAGCATGTGCATAAGGCAATATGATCCAAGGATCACCTACCCAGAAAATTCTGTAACACCTAAATGACATTATTGTTTTGAAAAAAATCTCTTTCACATGCCCATGGAAACCTATGGATGTTTTGAGCCATAGAGGCTTTTCACATTCAGCACCGAAGCCAGCCTGTGAATAACACAAGTGTCTGAAGAGGGCATCTGGAGCCACCTCTTAATTATATGGTTGTCCAGAATCTCTCAGTTTCATGAAAGAGAGCTGTCTGTGTCCTGATGATAAAAGATCATTTAGTATGTTAACTGTTTGGTTAATTAAAGTTATATTTACAAACTTGGCTAAGCAAAATGAGAACCACTAAGAGAATCACAAAACCATGCTGGGGTGGCCTTTGACCTGAAGACTTCTCAGTTGTGTCCCAGTTCCACAACAGATCAGGAGACAGGTATGTGCTATTCTCATAATATTCCTTTCTGTGTTTCTTGCTCCCATTTCTTCATTTCTATGCGAAGGAAACCCAGGTGCACAGCTCCAGAGCAAGAGGCAATATGGCCCAATAGTCTTCTTGGTACAGACTTCAGCAGCTTGTGTGGCCTACAGGCTACATACACCTTGAAATACTTAGAGTCTTGCAGAAAGAAGCTTCTACTTGTGTTAATGCAGTCTGATTTATCCTGTAAGAAGCAGTTCTATAAGCACTTTTTACTGACATAAAGATTTCTCCTGGAAGCTATCTCCCTTTGACCTCAATAAACCTGTGGAAAGCAGATACTTCAATATATACTTGTAGGCTAACACCAGAAATTAATTTCTGTAATAAATATATTAAATACTAACTATTTCCCAGTCTGACTTACTGCAGAAGATTTCATTAAGAAATGGCTACAGAACCAAGTACATCCTCTGTACTTCTGAGTACTGACTCCGATTTTAACGTGTATGTGAATCACAGTCTTTGTTCAATGTGGTAAAACATTCTTCGTTCTCTTCATTCACACTTGTTTTGCTAAATAAATCTTTATAAATTTTTCCTATTTCAGTCACATTCTTATAGCTTGTTCAGAATTCAATGGCATGCATGCCATAGTACACAACATATTGTGTGAAAGTTCTCTAAAATACAGTCTGTTCCTTTCAATGTGTCTGCCATAATCTTTCATTATAGATACTGTCAAAACTATGTTAGACAATGTACTGTTTGCTATAACATCTTATTTCAAAATATACCAAGAATATGCAACTAAAACCAATGTAAATGGGTCTTGAGGAAGTAGCATTTCCTCCTTGTGATAAGAAGGAGTCAATGTTTTGATATATTTTTGGCAATGAATTCTAAAATCCAGACCATGAGTGCTAAAGAGCTTGTCAGTTTGGGAGCTAATCCATATGCCAAGGAAGCATTAAACAAATACGTAGCTACTCACTTCAGGGAATGACCAGACATGAATAAAATTTCACGAGAAAATCAAGTCCAACTACTGGTAAGTGTAAGATGAAATTTTAAATCACTTTTGACAAGGTGGAAAAGCAGACAGGGTCACAGTGTAACTGCAGTACAATGTGCATGATTAACTTACAGTGCTCCAGTTCCCTGGCAGCAGGATTTTACACAGGCTGCATTGTAGAAATAAATACTCATTGAGAGAAAACACGTAACTAAAAATACAGAGGCATGCAGAAATTTAGAAAAAAAAAAAAGAGAACAAGCAATTACTTCATCTTCTAATCACAAGCCTTGACAGTGGGCTCTACAACACAGTTTTATGTTTCCACTTAAAGCCATAGGTCTGTCTTCTATACTGGAAAATAGGTAGAGGAGCTCAACTATCTCCAAATATACTGTTCAACAAAATTTTTTTTCTCCTCTGCATGGATGATGTAATTATTTAAAGCTTTAATAAAGTGCTAGGTGCAGCTCTCCTTAAGTTCTTAGATCAGACTGAATTCTTCACTTCTACCAGTGGGTGGTACAGTCTTTTAGCGTATCTGAAGCTCAAATGATCAAAGCAGGGAAAAAAGCCACCTCCTCCTGCAGCTGGTTTCAGTTTTCTCATGCATAGTTAAATCAGAGCTTTGAGAAGTAATATTCTACAGGGATGGATGCATAATTAACCCCTGCAGTCTCACCAGAGTTTAATGGGTGGTCTGATGCTAACAGCATCAGTTTCTGCCATCTGTTCATAAGGGGACCACTGGCTATTCGGTGAGCCCCTTTATTAGTCATGCTAAAAGGCATTTGGATGGCTAAAACTGAATTGTGTGAATATCCCCACCTAGTAAAGCCATCAGTGCAGTAAATAACTGAAGAAAGGAAAAAAGCAAAAATTAAAGTAATAACATTATTTTAATACTTAGAGGATTGGTTCCATTTTCTCAGCTCATTTGATTTAAAGTGCTACATGCCAATTACTGTAGTAGAGAAACTGTATTTACCCACTAAAAATAAATTGTCCAATAAATGTTGACATATTGGTATAAAAACAACCCTGGTTTCACAAATATGTTGTTTTATTTCATAAGTAGTCTAAACAACATCCATAGAGTTGGAAGAAGTGTATTACCACTTATAGTTTGTTTTGAACTAATGGTGTTGGACAAGTCTTGTTCTAATTTCTTATATATATTTTGTTGTATTATTCCTGATGCCTAATAAAATGGGATACAATTGTAATACAATATTATATGTAAGAATCAGTGATAAGACTAAGAAAAGTACACATTTACGCTTGTATAAGAGTATACTTACTTGTATACGAAGCTATTCAGGAAAAATTACATACAAGTGAAAACAGAGTCGTTTAAATATTTATTTTAAAAGCTTAATATGGTTGAAGAAAATAGTTCTTTTAAATTCAAAGTATTTGTACTTACTGTGTTGCAATATTTGCCCAGATGCAATTTTCTAGAAATGCATTTCAGCAGAGTTCTGCAGGGTATTAAATACAGACATGAAGCAAAGATAAGGATTAAAGCTAATCAGAAGCTAAAAACAACAAAAATCAGGGATATTTAGACAGATTGTTAATTATCTAACTGTTTAAACATGAATTCCCTGAAGAACAGTCAGCATTAAAGACATCCCTGAGAAATGTGTCTACAGGAAGAAAAGGCTTTTCTCTCTAAAAGTACTTATTTGGGTGTTCTAATTAGCCATTTATACATACTTTAGTTTGAAAGTGGCCACAAATTATATTGTTATCAATAAGAACATGCCTTTTCAACAATGACCTTCATTGCTTTCATTTTTTCTTTTCTAATTAGAGTCTGGGGAAGCATCTATTCCAGACCAGTTTTCGCATCAGTACTGAAGCAAAGTTAAATTGTTTTCAGCTTTCTTTACAAGAGCTGCACAAGCTCTAGGCTACTGTTTTGCTCCCACCCTCCTGTTTTTTATTTATGTCATACTTAATTCCAGCTTATCTGGTCTTCCAGCAATTAAGAATTATATTAGAAAAGTTTGTGTGGAAAACTGTGAATTAGAAGTTGAGTAGAAAGATGTGTTCAGCTATTGTTTATTCTCATGGGCAAAGCTCTCACTGCAGTGAGCTTAAAAGAGGATTTCATGGTGATCTTGTATCTGAAATTTATCTGGGCTCAAACTGGCCAGCATTTACTTTCCAAGTATCTACAGGCATGCAAGTATACCTATTGAGTACACTGAGTACAGAGGTGAAATGTAAAGAGGAAAAACTGCTCATAGGAATAAGGATATATAAACTGTAAAATTATGCTTTGTAAAGAAAGGTCATTCATCGAGGGTTAGAATGAGATTTAACTCTTTACCTCTATTGCAGAAAGGATCTGTACTACCACAAAGCTTAGTTCACAGTATCATGTAGTTAGGAGATGTATTGGGTTTATGTCAAGGTTCTGGAAGTGGGGTGGTCTCTCTAAGAAGACATCAGGAGTAGCACAAGTGAGACAGAGTCAGCTTGTTGGCTCCAAAACACACTACTGCTGGCCAAAGCTGAGTCCATCAGCAGCACTGGCAGCGCCTTGGAGAAAACATGCTTAAGAAATAATGAAAAAAATGCTGCATAGCAGTTGTGAGAGACAGGAGTGAGAAAAATGTGAGAGAAACAGCTCTGCAGACAACAAAGTCAGTGAAGAAGGAGGGGACGAAGTGTTCCAGGCACTGGAGCAGAAATTCCCCTGCAGCCCATGGAGAGACCGTGGTTGTTCCCCTGCAGCCCGTTGAAGGATCCCATGCCAGAGCAAGCCGATATGTCCTGAAGGAAGCTGCAGCTTATGGAAAGACTGTATAGGAACATGTTCCTGGCAGGAGCTGTGGTCCATGGACCCAGCCTGAAGCAGTCTGTTCCTGAAGGATCGTACCCTGTGGAAGGGATCAATGTTGGAGCAGTTCATGATAACTGCAGCCTGCAGGAAGAACTCATGATGGAGCACTTCATGAAAGACTGTGTCCCATGAGAGGGACCCCATGCTGGAGCAGGGCATGAGTATGGGGAAGAAGGAGCAGCAGAGACGAAACATTGTGAACTGGCTGCAATCCCCATTCCTCATCTCCCCTGCACTGCTAGTAGCACACGGAAGTTGGAAACAAATAAGTGAATTTTAGCCTGGGAAGAAAGGGTGAGGTGAGGGGAAAATGTTTTTAGTTTTGTCTTTGTTTCTCTCTGTCCTACTCTATTTTTTTTAAAATTGGTAATAAACTAAATTAATCTGCTGCATGTTGAGTCTGTTTTGCCTGTGACAGGCATTGGTGAGCAATCTCCCTGTCCTTATCTCAATCCACAATGTTTTCTGTCTGATTTTCTTCCACCTGTCCTGCTGAGTAAGGAGAGTGAGAGCACCTTGGTGGGCACCTGACAGTCAGCCAAGGTCAGCCCACCACAGAAGTCTATAATTTTGTCATATTAGATGAGTCTCTTCTTCCTCTTCCAGTTCCGCTGTATTATCTGGCATACAATGGGGTGCATGTATGTGCTTATGCAATCTCTGTCAGTATCTTTTCAAGCTTATGTCTATTTCATGCCATGATCCTAAGCATAAACTGTTCCAAACCAGCAAGTCTATTTCTCATCAGTGATCAAGTTCGTTGTTTGTTTTTTTGTTTGTTTTTTTTTTTTTAAATTGAGTTCGGTGTTTAATATTTACATCCAGGTTATGCTGACTTATCTGCAAAAAATCACCCAAGACTGCACATCTGTTTTCAGAGGGATATCAGTGAATTGCTTATGTAGATTTTCCACATCTAGAATTGTAGGTTTTGCAGCTATCAGCGTTCACATTTTAAAATGTGGCCTTATTATTGCAAATTACAGAGTGTTAGCATCTGCTGAAATTTCAAGGCAAAATGATAAATGTAGTAGCTAAGATTCCACAAAAATGACACAAGCTATGATGGCATTTATAGTACATGAGAAAGTAATGTTGATAGCATAAAATCTAACAAATGGTTTAGAGAAAGATCCTGATACGTCTTTTAAGTGTGTAAGATGGCAAACTGGAATTTGTACATAAAGGGCAAAAAATATAAAGTGATAGATTCCAGTGGTGTGAAGTGCTAATATAACACTTGGCAGAAGTGGTATTGAATGTAAAATTGAATGTGGGGGATGAAAAAGCAGACTTGACCACATACTCTAAAGGCCTTGCAAATAGTATCTTTTATTTTTTTCTCACTCTATTTGGCATAGGAATAGTGTCAAGATAAGGGAGGTTATGATTGTTTAGTTATAAAACTTTGCATAATAATTCAAAATATATGCAGAGTAGCTAGAGTACAAGGTACAAGCCTGTAAAGGCTGCTATCTGAACAAAAAATAAAGTGCAGGGAAAGGTGATGTGACCGCACTAATAAAGAAAAAAGAACTGTAGATGGTAACAACAGCATGAACATTTACTACAAGCACACTATCAAGGAGCAGTTTATGGAAAATATTAGGCTAGTGCTCTCTGTTCTTACACTGTTGCACTATACTACTAGATGTACTGATTGTGGCTAAGATAGAGTTATTTTTTTTGTAGTATAAAGCTGTGTTTTGTAACTGTGACCTAAACAGTGTTGATCACCTCCATCCCTGGGAAAATGATGGAACA
>NW_010204578.1:0-2225 GCF_000695765.1 Mesitornis unicolor | reverse complement strand
CTGCTGAGTCGGTTTCTTGTTTTCAGTTCACTGCATGTTTATATGCATGTGTGTACATGTGTTAATATATTTAGAGATACTTATTTAAATATATAAAGTTATATGTTTAAGAAAGATTTTGTTGTCACAGAAAGGTGAGACACCTTCTTTTTTCAGGCATTCAGCAACTGGAAGAGGTACCCAACCTATCTATATCAGGTCATGGGGAGAACCAGGCAGCCCTGTTGAGACTCAATATGCCCAGAAGGATAAGGGGAGCAAACAGTCATGAAAGTTTACAGGCAGAATGGGTGACACAGGTAGGAGTGTCACGGTCCTCCTCTAAAGGTTGTTAATGCATTTTATGCACTGGCTATGTAAAAGAAGTAAATGGTGATTGTCAGTGACTATATCAGATATTGTCTTAACATTGCTGTTGCACCAACGCCACCACTTCCAAGAAGTCTAATCTAACCCAAACACATGTGCCCAGACCTGGGGTCTCAGACCCCCAGGTGACGGCATGGTGGGGGTGGTTAGGCAAAACAGTTCTTGGAATATGCTAAATGGTTCATGGAAACCAATGAATGTGTAACAAAATGGCCAGTATAAGCCGAAAAAGGAGCAGCATGGTAGGGAACATACAGAAGTGAATGTACAGAAGGGAACGTACCGAAAGCAACATCGGAAGGAATGTATGGAAGAAATGCAAGGACAAAATGCATGTTCTCCCACCAGACTGGACAACAAATCGGACTGATAGGGCATCAATGTTCCATGGTGGTAACTCTTCCCCCCCCTCTTTTTCCCTCTCTTTCCCCTTTCTCATTTGCGCACCCGTTGTCGGACAAATAAAGCTACTTGGCGCTTGACTCCATTTTGAGCCTAAATTCTGTTTCCAGGAATCCGAACAAAGATCATCACCCTGGTCTCTGACCGGAGTGCAACATTTAATTGATGTCAGAAGTGGGATTCTCAGAAAACAGAAAGTGCCCAGTTGCTTTACAGAGATTCCTGCGTGAGTGTGAATGAGACATACATTGGTACGAAGCGAGTGTGGATTCCACATCCATGGTTCTGTTTGTCCTCGATGAAAACAGCCGGAGAAGGATGAAGCGATAGAATTGAATGACTGACGAGCCTCTGGAAACTTTTAAGGTGTGGCCTCACGGGGAAGATTTAGGGTACAAGTGTTGATAAGGTATGGCCTTCCCAAGAAGTTTGGTACCCTGTCTGGAAACTTGTAAGGTGTGGCCTCCTGAGAGCAAAAGGGGGGTATTGTAGTAGAAAATTTAAAGTGAGACCCTCTCTGGACGTAGTGACCCCTCTCTGGTGAAATGAGTGCTTGTACAAATATGCATGTTCAGGAGTCTGCCCCCTCATCAAGTGGGGACTTAGACAAAGAAGATGATTTCTTAGAGATGTATCACTCTCGTCTGTCTCCCCAAGGGTGAGAGTGGGTGAAAAATCATTGGTTCTTACCACAGGACCTAGTGGATAGGATTAAGATCTTGTAGAAGGAGGCTAAAGTGAGATCAGGAAAGGGAAAAGCTCTAATATGTGCGGTTTTGGGAGTGAGTCTTGCAGCGGTAGTGGAAGATAGGAGACAGAGACAGTCTCAATCTGATGACATGATAAACTTCCTGAAAATGCTGATTAAATCCTTACAAGAACAACTAGAGGATACCAAGCAAGTGTTAGAGGAGGAAAGAAATCAAAACAGTATACTGAAAAAAGCATTAAAGGAAGAATTGGGGAAGGAAGCTGATACGCATGCTGAGGTAAAAGTGAAACTACAAGAGAGAGGAATTAGGCAAATCTATCCTCAGGGCGATTTACAGAGGGTGAAAGAAACCATAAATACTCTCCTTCACGTGTACCCTTTGATTAAAACAGAATATTCATATAAAGACAATGTTTTTAACCATCCTCAAGTTGTCACCAAAGAAGTTCCAATTAGCAAAATTGAAGAAGGATTTTGCAAGAAATCCAAAGGAATCAGAGACGGAATATGTGTGGAGAGTATCTCTGTCAGGTGGAGACACAATTTTGTTATCAGAGAAAGAAGCAGAAGGGTATTGGGGTCTGGGTGTGTTTTTAACTACCGGCAATTGCGGGGCCCCCTGGTCATTAACACAGAGGGCAGCATATTGGGCCGGAGGTCTGAATCCCTTGGAGAGGGGAGATCCTCTTGCCATAACAGGCACGGTGGATTAATTAGTGGAAAGTGTGCAAAAGGCAGCCTG
>NW_010204577.1:0-3349 GCF_000695765.1 Mesitornis unicolor | reverse complement strand
ACTGGAACCTGGGGTTGTTCCTGCCCAGAACTCCCTTCAGGAGCTCCACTCTTGGTGCCCATCAGCCATTTATGTGTTTCACAGTCCTTCAAACAGCAGGATAAAGAAAACAGAAACCACAGATGTTTGGCACAGATCTTTGAGATGGTTGTGGCTGTGGAGGTCTCTGTCCCCTGCTCCAAGCTGTTGCTCCTGCAGCAGTGGAGCCCGGCTGTTCTGAGGTGGGAATAACCCTCCTGTGCATCACCTGCTGACATCTCTGTAAAACCAGAGTAAATCTGGAATAATCCTGGTGTGATCCAAGGAATTACAGCAAGAAGAGCCCAGCAGGAGATGGGGAAGGTCCCACCCACACCATAGCTGGGAACACAGCTCCTGCTCCCACGTTCACACCAACACTGCAGGGTTGGCACGGCAATACCAGGAGAGCTGGCTGACCCTGTGTCCTCCATAGTCTTTAAATATCATCATCCTTGATGCCTGTTACAAGTTTTATTAATTTTAAAAGCTTTCTGTTCTCTTCCAGTTAAGCTTTAATTACCGTTCTTCATTCCCAGCCCATAGAAAAGATCAAAACCAGTTTAGAGGAAGAGGCTTTTTATTCCTTCCCAACCCTGCCCCCTGTCTTCACTGGGGATGATATTTCCGCACTTCGCACATCCATGAGATCATGAAGCACAAAGCAGCTGTCAGCCAGCATCGTCTACAGAATCCCCATCACCTGTGGCAGGATGCCAAGCACCGTAAATAGGACTTGAAGGTTGTGCAGTTGGTCTTTTGAGCTTTTACAGTTTCTAGCTGGAGGGGAAAAAAGGGAAAAAAAAAAAGAGACCAGCTGGTGCGATTACTCATGTTTTCAGTTGCTGGTTATGCAACAGGCAGGTACATGGGTATGCTCTAAACCCTTCATGTTTGGTGTGAAGGCCACTGCCACCTTCATCTTAAAACAAGAAGCGGCCAAAAGCTGTCACAGGTTGGGGAGCGCATCGGTGGCTCCATTTGAAATGCAGAATTGGTCTGAGAGGGTCAGATTTCTACCACCAGTGCTCAGCAGCTCTGATATTTGGCTTTCTCTTTGCATCTTCTTACAACCATCCATGCATTTATCAGCTCCACAGAAGGGGACTGCAGAGTGTTGGGGCTCACCAAGAGCCACGTGTGACAACTCAGCCATGCACAGCGTGACTGTCACTGCTGTGTGTGCTGGAGGGGGGCTGATATTTGGGTTCTTGACCCGACCTGCCACGCTGATCTTCAGGTCATCTAGCCCACCCCACTGTTTAAAGCCTGAAGAATAAAACCTAAATCTCATAACTTCCCAAATTCCTAAACAAGCCACTTGCTGTCCAAGGAGCTGGAGGGCTGAGATGCTCCTGTCCTTGTGCAGCACCAGTTCTGAACAGACCGACCCAACAGTTCTCCCAGTATTGGCAATACCATGGCTACCAGACCAAAGGGAACAGTTCCTATCATCTGCATACATGAAAACGTGATTTTTAATAGGATTTTTAAATGTAGCAGGCCCAATTGACACTGATCTCCACAAGAGTGAGGTACCTCACTACTTTTAAGTCTGATTCATGCTGTCCTTCCTTGGAATTAAATGATATTTCCTATAATGGGAGATAATTGGGGATGCTGGGGGCTCTTACATGATGCTTTGGCCATGAAGGGCTCCCTGCTGGAGGACCAATCCATCACCTCTTCATCTTCCTTACTAAGCTTGGAAAGTAAAATATGAGCAGCAAACCCCTGCTGTTCTCAAGTGTGATTTCTACAGTGACTTGCCTGGGATTCAGAAATCTTTCTGTCTGTTCTCCAGTTGCCGTAAGATCTCTTGACAAGGAGTCACAACTTGTCTCTAGGTTTCCCCTCAGCCCAACAACAACTGCAATAAAGAGAAAAACAAACAAGCTGAGAAGCGTGCTAAGGAAATGCAGGGGAAATTTATTTTACAGAACATCTACGCAGTTTTGCAGAGCTCTTTTCAAGTGCATTTACTGAAATTTCCCCAGAGCCTTCCTAATGTAAGTACCGTTGGAAAGATCCTAACTAAGAGAAACAGCTCCTGCTGAGTGATAGTCCATAGCTTTATTAGCAGAGATCAAAGAGAATAAAATAATTACTGTAATTTCCAAGGAACAGTTTTTTCCAGGGGCACAGGAGATGAAGGCTGTGAAAATGGGTCCATGTGTGCTTAAGTAATGGGCAGGCATTTTGCTCTTTAATTTTTCTGCTGGTAGAAGGAGTCACCTCCTGTTGTGGGATACACCAGTGCAAATATGAAGTAACTTTTTCCGGCTGACTGTGGTTTTAAAGCTGTGTACGTGGGATAACTGCGTGATGCCGTGGTTCTTGTGATGGCCTGGAGGATGCTGGACACAGACTGCACCTCAGCAGCGGGACATGGGTGTCCCTGTCCCATGTCCCTGGATCACGCCTGATTCAATCCTGTGCTCAGTTTTGGGCTCCCAAGAGATGAATCCTGTTGAATCAAATGTTGCCACTATTGCATTGTCAGGTGAGCATCCAGGGTGGTGTTGAGAGCTATGGCTAACACGTGCTCTGCAAATCAAGCCATCACCCTCCCTAAAAGCACAGGGGATGGTCCTCAGACTCGCCCTGCTCTCGTCTCTCCGGTTGAAAGGACCCCACAGCTTCTCTCCAGCAAAACAATTGTCTTTTATCCTATTAACATCGTAACATGCGATTTTGAGATGATTTATTCCTTTTATTTGAGCCTGGACTTGGCTATTATCTTGCATTTCAGCCAAATATCATTAGGAATGTTGATGTGTCTACACAGGGACATTTTCTGCAAAATTAATCTAAGAACTTCTAACACGAATGACCATACATAAAATATTTATCTGGAACAAAACCGGACTTAATTTAGTTTATCTTAATGCATTTTGGAGACAAATCACAACAAACCAAATAAAGGTCTCTGTAATCCTGCCCACATAGAAGCGAATGCAGCTGAATGAATCCACTTTAAATTCCAGTCTTCAGTTAGTCCAGGTTAATTTTCCCATGTAAGCAAGCCCTAAATTTAAGAAAAAGATTAAACAAAGAAGAAACCAACCTCAGGTCAGTTATGTCAATGATTTTCTCAGCTTTGAAATTTGCAGATCTGCAAATTCTCTTTTACAGAATGGGCTATGCACAAGTTGCACTGCTTGGAGATGATGATGGCACGATCCAAGGGAGATGTGTACCAGAAATCCTCTTCTTCTGTGGTAGCCCTACAAAGAAACAGCTCTGAAATCTTTCTCTTGACTTAAGAGAGAAATAAATGGGCTGTGCAATAATGAGGGATTCCTGAAGATGGGTGTGAGGACAGAGGAAC
>NW_010204576.1:0-462 GCF_000695765.1 Mesitornis unicolor | reverse complement strand
GTAGGCTTCCCTCTTTCTTTTAATGTGCACCTGTATATCAGGTAGGCTTCCCTCTTTCTTTTAATGTGCACCTGTATATCAGTGTTTAACCAAGCCGGGTTCTTTCCCCGCCGACTCAATTTCCAGCACACAGGGACAGTCTGCTGTGACATTTCAAATATGATGGAAGGTGGTTTGACAACTTCATCCAGTTCTCTCAGGGCCTGCGGATGGATGTTGTCGAGTCCCATGGACTTGTGCACCTTCAGGTTCTTTAGATGGTCTCGAACCTGCTCTTCTCCTATATTGGGTAGATCTTCTTTCTCCCAGTCCCTGCTTTTGCCTTCTGTGACTTGAGCAGTGTGGTTAGAACCTTTGCTGATAAAAACTGAGGGGAAAACAGTTGCTGATTACCTCAGCTTACTCCATATTCCTCATGACCAGGTCCCCTGTGTATTGGGTTTTCTGTAAGGGGGTTTTTGG
>NW_010204575.1:13580-43945 GCF_000695765.1 Mesitornis unicolor | reverse complement strand
CCCCCGCCCCCCATCTTAAGGGGTCCTGGATAGTCCTAGTGTTTGGGTCCTCTGCTTGGTGCAGAAAGGCAATTCCAGGCTGTGCAAAAGTGGAATTAAACCTTGGTCTGTTCTCCTATAGATTTCTGGGATGTAGCAGGCTGCGATGTGTAACAGAATTGAGCAAAGGGCACTGAGATCTGCAGTTTGGGGTTGGAAGGTGGGGGGGGTGGTTCCTTTAACACAGGAGTTGGACTTGGTGGTTGGTATTCTTGGTTCCTGTCATCAATCTTTAATCTGTGCAGCTGTCGTCTGCACTAGGAACTTGTGTGCGTAATACCTGTTCAATATGGGGTGCTCCAGAGCTTTGCTCTGAAGACGGTAGGAGACCTATCATGAAGTACCAATGTCTTTATGTGAATGAAGGAGCAGGAAAGGCACGATTGGCTATTTCCAACTCAGAAAAGGCTCTTGGAAACTATCAATGGGTTACCAGCATTTTGTTGACTGCAAATATGGGTGTAGAATCAGAGAGTATCTTGAGTTGGAAGGCACCTGTAAGGATCATCGAGTTGTACTCCCTGCCTTGGTGCTGTGACCGCTTCCCTGGGGAACCTGTTCCAGTGACCGACGACCCTCGCATGAGGAAACTTTTCCTAATGTCCAAAAGGGTAAGGGAAAGATCTGATATAGTTTGTAAAATGTGATCACTGGGAGATTGACCAGGTTTTCTCCCTGTAATACAGGCAGACTGTGCTGATTTCTGTTGGCTTACCTTGAGAAACGTTTTGTACTTGTTGTTACAAGTACTTTTATGGTTAATTTTGACTGCTGCCATATTTGAACATTTTATTTCTTACCTGGGTCTGAAACAGTATGCACTGTATTGAACAGGAAAAAAAAAATATTTTCAGGCATTATGTTTTAGGGTTGGTGGGTGGTGGTGGTGGTTGTTTTGTTTGGGGTGTATCTGTTTGGTTTTCTTCCCTTTAAATGGCATTGGCTAGATTTTTAGAAAATGATCCTTGACAAACCATTTTGGGACAAATGTGGAATAGTAAGTTATTCAGAAAATGTGTACAAGTGTTAGATATCTTAACTGGCTAAAAAGCTTGTATCTTTTGTGAGGGGAAAGTATTTTTGTATTGTCACTGGACTAACTGAGTTGTCAGTGGTCTGCAGTACTGCACATGCTGCAATTGCCAAATAGTCAGCTTGACTGATAAATTACTTCTTTCAAGTGTTGTTCCTGATTTGGAAAGTATATTTTGACACCTGTATTCTTAATCTTTTGAATAAAATAATACAAATATTGTCTGACGTGCTGTAGACTTTTGATTTTCCAGCTGTGTTTGGGTCTACACGTAGCTATCAAGTTGTATGCCAAATATTATCTCAGGGTCTGTCACTTAAGCTATTGTGTTACAGCACAGTCAGGAAGTTTTATAACAATACAGATGGGCACTTAACCCATATTGGGTTTGCAAGGAACTTCAAAAACTACAGTCAGACTCTAATACAGTTATCTATAATAAAGTTATGTTTTCTGGCACTTGGATGTTTAAAAAGCATTAAGATTCAGCAGTGCTTAAATGCAAAGGAAAATATTGATTACAATTTGGAAATTGAGTTATGGAGTACAACTATATATTCATCTTTTGCTCTTTAAAAATTAATCTGTTCCTTTTATCTCTGTTGTATAAAAGGCTGTGTTCAAGCTGTGTAGATAAGTAAGATGAGCCTCTGGTTGTTTTCTGTTCCAGTTGTAGCTTTGGAAAATACATTAATGGCAAGAGCTCATGGAGTTGCCTCTCTTCTTTACATGAACTCGTTATGTACCTTGAAATGTTATTCATCTGCTGTGAGTAACATTTTGGAAATAACTGGGAGAATATGGAAGGAGATACTCCGCAGCATGAGCAGCGGTTCCAGGATCTGACCTTCTTGGCATTGGCCATGATGATAACTGTGGGATTAAAACTAAATTTTAATTCTCTATTTCTTGTTTGCATTAGTAAGGTGCATTCTGAAATTCATGCTGTTGCTAATCAGTTATCTTCCCTTCAAAAGAAAAAGAGCTAAACAAAAAAATAATCTTAGATACCATTGATGTCAGACGAATGTTTCAGGTTTTTAAACCACTTACGCCATTGCTTCATCTGCAGTGATGGCTTTGACTTCTTTGTTACTGTGTGGTGTGTGTGTGACCGTCCCCCAAGCCCCCCCAAAAAATTAGTTTGTATTTGTTTGAGTTTCCTTGTAATGCTGATCTGTTTTGCTACTGCTTTCTCTTTCTCTAGATTTTTCCTCAGCACTGTTACCTACTTTGCCTTCAAAAAAATCACCCCGCAGTCATTTTTATTTCATATAATAGTCCAACAGAATTGCATTTCTGTTTACAAAAAAAAACCCAAACAAACAAGCAAAAAAAAAAGCAATTCTTTTATTTGGGAGTGGTGGGGTTGTTTATTTTTCTATTTGTTTTCAGCCAACACACTTGTGCATGGTGATTTGAAGCACTCGCTGGCTTCTCTGGATAACTGAGAGTCACCTGGTCTTGTGCTCCTGTCAATACAACGATGGCTTGCTTTTCCAGGTCATCTTTCCTTTCCAGTTGGACACTGCACACACTTTGTCTTCAGAGTGTGGAAATGAAAGTAGCAGCAAGCAGAGAGGTAAAGCACTTAAGGCAGGTAGTACCAGTTTACTAGAAACTGGAGTGTTTAATCTTTCCTTTTATGTAAGTTTTTCGTAGTTTGCTGTTTTCCTGAGGTATCTACAGCCAGTGGTCTCCCAGCGTCCTGCATCAGGACACACAGAAGTCTACTTCAGGGGGTTGCATGTCACGGTGGCAGTCTCTGGCACTGTGACCTCCATGTGAGGCTGCAGGCCAGCCTGCTCTTCAGGCTGCACTTGACCAGTGCTATGAAGCTTCATTTTGGGATGTAGGAAGCTGCCTGTCTGCAGAGAGGGCACGGGTGGCAAGAACATGCTTGGGCAGTTCTTCAACAGCTGCGTTGGCTTCCTTTTGGCTTCTGGGTGCAATTCAAGGTTTTGGCCTTGATTGCTTTTAAGCCTAATGTGACTTGAGCTCTGGCTGAGAGGCTGCCTGCTTTTTTGATCCAACATAGCAATTAATGTCAACTGTGATACTTGACCTAGATCATCTGAGTTTTTAATGTCAAGTAGCCATTGGCAGGAAGTTCTTCAAGAAGGACTTTTGAGTGTGGTATGTGCTCCCAACCTGGTCTGGTGGAGTCAGCTTGCTGAGCGGGCTCAGCACCAGGCCTATCTTACTTCTTTGCCTATGGAGATGAGGAATTGTTCAGTGCTTCTCCTGTTCTCCTTTGCCCCTGAAGAAAGGCAGGTTAATACGGGTTTATAATCACTACACTAAGATTTTCCACTTGAGCCATGTGGGAAGACAGGTGAAATGTATTTTAAAGAAAAAATAGCATACATGCCTTTATACAGGGCTTTTTTCCTGAGAAAATTTAATTGAACATTTTGCATGAAATGAAAGCAAAAGACGCTTCCTCACACAGACCAGTTTGAACGTATGGCAAGTTAAATTTAGATAAGTGCTGTTTTCTTTCAGCTTTGTAGAAGACTACAGTTCACTGCCAGACGCAGAAAGCTTCCTTCCTGCTGGGAAAGGAGATTTGACAAACCATTAAAACCATCGCCAAGTTCTTTAAGCTTAAAGTACTCTCCCTCAGCCTCACAACTGAATAGACTGTAACAAGGCCTGCTTTACCCCGCAAGGAAGGTGTTTGATGCTTTTCCTAGCCATGCCATTTCTGATGAGGTACTCAGTTCAGTGAAGCAAAATGTTTGGGAGCAGAAGTAATTTTGAGAAGGAAGGGTTTTATCTGGATTGCTGCATGACAGCTGCACACCAAAACTGGAGTGAACTGTTGGGTTATAATTACAGTCATAGCTTTGGCATGGAAAACCCTCTGTTCTCTTACAACTACTGTGAGGTGTCTGAACGCTTATTGGCAAATGCCCAACAGCCAACCTAGATGACTATGGTTATAGGAGGATAGCAGGGAGAAAGAGCAGAGATAGACTTTAGTTTGAGGAGCCAGGACCAATTTCTAGCAGTATAGCTACATCATGCCTCTTTTTGCTCAGATGAGACTGCCTGGTCCTACAGGCTGAGAGAGTTCAGCTTGCATATCTGCTTTGGACAACACAGAAAATGTCTAACCACCTCCGTTTCCTGAGCATGTTTTAACCCTTTTCCAGTGAGTCTGGCTTCTGGAGAGATTTGGGAACACCGTTTAGAAGAAAGGAGAGGAATGAAAGAGATTAGAAATAAGGAAAATAGTTACTTTTTCTGGAAAAGGTTAGGAAATAGAAGTAGAATTGGAGAACTTGAATATTAATAATTTTAGTTCTTGACTATCCAATTAAAATGAGGACTCTATAAGGAAAAAAGAGGTAACAGAGATGATAAACCGGATCGGGTGGCTTGATTCAAAGTCAACTGAAGATTCACTTGTTTCAGCAGATTTTGGATACTTACTTTTTTTTTTTAAGTATAGAACAAAAGGAAAAAAGGCTTAAGAAATGTAAAATGCAAAGGAAATATATAGGTCACACCTCAAGGCAAAGATCTTTTGGTAAGTCTTTTTTGATGACTAGTAAGGAAGAGAGGAAATTTCTATGCTAATGAGAAGAGTTACTACCTGGAGTGAGGCACTTCTTGTGACATCTGAGGGGAAGAGTACTGAGGGCGTAAGCACAAGCTGCCAAATGTGTTAATTGGTGTCATGTAACAAAAAGCAGTTATGTGAAGGACTGGTGTTATCCACTAGTAGGCATCCACTGTATTGAGCAGGAAACTGAGAACTTACGCAATCAGTGTTTTGTTACTGATTTTTAAATTGAGAGGATTAAGATTGTGCTGGGACGTAGCATGGGATTTATCTTGCCTGTATTATAGATGCCTACCTCTTGCGTGGAAGGTAGGGGGAAGACCTTATATATATGCAGCAAAGACAAACAGGAATCCTGTAGAATTTTTATGAGGTAGGGCACAGAAATAGGCACTTTGAGAGTGTGATTCATTTGACCTCCTTTAGACTTCGGCTACAGGATGAGTTCAGGAGAAGAGCCTAGTTCTTACCACAGGCTCTAAAGGGAGACTAACATGACCTGTTCAGATACAGACACCTACACTGTAAACATCTTTATTTGGTCAAGTGAATTCTAGCTTGGCATTCACATCTAAGAATGGAAAGACAAGGATGCTCTGTTATTATGGCTTGTGGTTAAGTGTCAGATGCCCTCCATCCTAGCTGAGTAAAGACTCAACACCTTTTCACAGTGGAAGCCGGCATTCTAGGGCATCCCGAGATCTGCCCAGGTAGGGCCAACCATTCATGCTGAAGTGCTGCAAGGGCATCTCCCTGGTGCCATCTCTTCACAGGCAGCAGAAGTAAACGTGTTGTGACTCCTTGCTGCTCTTGTCAGTGTATATGAACACCAGTGGTGGGTCCTGCAGCATCACTGGCAAGATGTGAGCACACGTATGGTTCACCCAGCTCTGGAGCAGGATGCATCTTCAGAGAGCTGGAAGTGGTAGCCCATTGAATTACCCCCATCCAGCAGTGACTGATTTACAGGTGAGTGTGCGTAGATGTGACAAGTGGTCAGATGGTGAGCTCCACAGGGACGCTATTACTGGAGAGCAGAGTGTATGTTCTGGTGACAGGCTTGGTGCGTACCTGTAAATCACCTAATACACGTGTGGTGAGCTGTGAAAAGCACATGATTTATCGAAGCTGGTTCCTGGGTGAATTAGAGTGTTGCGCTGTGTTGTTAAATAGGGCCACATAAAACACCAGAACTCATTACTTATTAAAAGTAATTGTAATCTTTTTTGGACTATAAGTAATATGCAGATGTTACCATTCTCTCACTTGTTTCTGTCATATCCATATGAATCTGCTTTAATTACTTCAGGGCTTTGAGACTTTCGTTTATGCTGCAGAACTCCTAAATAAATAAATAAATACGACTGTCTTTATTTTACTTGTGAACTTAATTTAATGTTTTTCCTCTCATTTTTTCCTGTGGTTTATTTGGAATACCAGCATATTACGTGGTGGCTGCAGTGTTATTTCTCTTGGTACACAGAATAATGGATGTCTCTGGATCAAGAGAATTTTTAAAAATCAACATACCAGAAAGTTTTAATATTTTGTTACTGTGAAATATGTTCAAGTTAAATTCTTCATGAAACTTTTGCTAGGGAAGTAAATTAAGAAAAAAAACCTGTTTTGATTTGATTTTAAGTTCCGTTAAAATTCAAGGCACTGGACTAATCTTTTTCTAAGAAAAGGAGGAGTGTCAAATTTAGTGTTATGACTAGAATTAATTATTTTATTGAAGTATGTTTTAAAAAGTAGCCTTGTTGATAGCGTTGTCGTTTTTACTGCAAAAAACATAAACAGATTGTTCTCGTTATTAAACCTTTTTTCTTGGAGTGCTCATTGTCTCTGTGTCAGCTCATTTTATAATGTATGCATCTGGTAATGAAAATAATAATTAAATTCTTTCACAATGGTGAACAATGGTTGGGGGGAGAGCGGAGGCGGAGAAAGCTGAAGTAATACTAGCACCCAGATTCATACCCAGTAAAGCTAGCTAAATTACTAGTAAAGCTGATTCTTCACCTCATGTATTTTAAAGTCTAAAATACTATATTTTAAAGTGATGGTTCTCTTGTTCTAATAGGCACTCCGTATTTGGAAACACCACTCTTTTTTTTCCTCCTTCTCTTTTTTAAGCCCTTTCCTGCTGCCCTCCCCATGTCTTCTTCCCATCCTTATGTTTGTGTTCTGACCTTCAGCCATTGAGGAACTGGTGTGGGGCTGGGGCTGTGGGTGACCCAGGCACTGCCTTGAAAGTGTTTGAAGAAGGTGCTGCTGAGGAGGTTGGCAAGGTCTGAGAGAAAGTGGCTCAGCTGGTCCAAAAAGCACACAGGGTGATGACCCATACTATGTGACCAAACCCTAGTAAAGTCTCTCAGTCCTGGGAAAGAAGAGGATGTAATCTAGAGCTGAGTAGCAAAACCAAACTGATGTGGATTAAGATAGAGTTATTTGTATGAGTGCATGCCGATTAAAATGAAGAAATAATGCAACAGTTGTGTTGTAACATGGCTGACTAAAAGTATTTAGATTAAATCTAGTTTACTCTCTTAGTTCTTAATCTCCTTGCTTTTCATTTGCTATTGCTTATTTTCATTGTTTGGGGTGATGTGCTTTCTTTGTGGTTTTTGTCCTTTTTTTTCTTTTCCTCATATGAATCTTTGGCTTTTCTTTTAATTTTTTTTTCCCCTCTTTTTAATGGCATCCATTTATACTGCTTGGCCCAACAGCATCCCTAAGTACTGCTTACTTTCCTCTATGTCCTCTGCATTTCTTTCAAGGCATATTCAAACAAGTCTACTGTTGAGGTAGGTCTTGAAAATAACAGAAGCAGCATGAAATGTTCTGAGAGCTTAGGACAAATTTGTGACAGTGCCCAAGCTCAGCATAGCCCCAGAGGTCTGTATTCAGGTCGTCTTTCAGGCACAGATTAAAGCTGAAATAGTCTCACAGCCTTGGACTGTGTAATGATTCCCCTTGTGTAACCGAGGGGAGGAAAATGAGGTAGGAAAGACGTCAGACCTGGTTGGGTATGTGGGTTTCGGCTTGGGGCAGCTGTAGTACCAGGGAGCATCTTTTTTAGGATGCCTGTCAGTGGTATCTGAGGCCTGGGGTGGCTTGAGTCTGTATAAAATGTGATCTTTGTGAAGGCTGGTCTGATCCATGCATGGGTGCTGCACATTTGGGATGGTGACGGTTTTTCGTTTTTGAGACTGTAGTGCTTTAATAAAACAGATGTACAGCCTGCTTTTTTAATAAAGGCAAATGGTGTACAATATTAAAGATCTAAAAGATGCTCTACAATGATGGCCTGTAATAGTAAGGCTTGCTTTACATGAACAGAAACCAAAGTGACTGAAGCTGCTGCTCCATTGTTAACTTGGAATCTAACTTTGGTCTTTCTTGAACTCATTGAAACTTTCTGCTTCAGTCACCACCTGTAGTAGTTTATTCCACTACCCTTAGCATTAAATACTTCTGCAGAACCTATCTAGTTAGTTGTATTTTCAATCAGTTGCTTTATGTAACTTTGACAACCTCTAAGTCGTCTCAGAATACCTTCTTTCCTGGTGAGAAATCAACCTGAATCCTTTAACTTCTTTGTTACAAATGTCCAAGGTAGTGTATCTCTTTTTTTTCCTGTTCTTTAGTTGACATCTGTATCCTTCTTTATATAAAAAATGAGAACCAACAATTCTTTCATCTGCCTGCAACAGCTGTGTCCGTCAGGTTTTTTTTTGTTTCTTTTTTTTTAGTGCAGATTATTTGAAATAAATTCCCTCTTTTATGTTCTCCCAAAGTTTTTTCAGAAACTTACTAAAAAAAAAAAGTAAATAAAATGTGGTGCTGAAAAGCCAAGTTTGGCGTGGCAAAATCTGAGTTTCATTGAAAGCTTTGCAACTCTGCCCATTGCAAAAGTTTCGTTATTGAGACAGAACTTGATGGCAAACTGTAACTCTGCAGTTTGGTTTCAGCTCTTCTCTATGCCTGTACCAAGAGAAGAGAGTAACCTGGGTGCTTGGCTGTGTTGATGGCTGCTCTGGAGGAGGGGGGACCAGCAGAGCCCAACTCTTCCTTTACCTACCAGCCTCTTCCAGAAGCAGCTTCATTGTCCCACATAGCTTCCCTCTGCAGGGAACAGCTCCTTCCCTTCTCAGGTGAATGGCAATGTTCAGCCTCTTGTGCTCCCCAGCTCTGTCACAGACATTGCACAGGAAAACAGGAGCGTTCTGGCCAAAGAGCATCTCTATTGAAAATAACTAAAAATCTCCTGTATCTTTTATCCACATACAGCCATCATATATACATCGAGCTATGCACTGCCAAGAACTGTTTGATTTGGTTTTTTTTCTTTTGAAATGACTTATATTTTGAGAGTGTGCAGTAGAAGACTGCTTACTCAATGTTTATGTACACATCCACAGATCTGGAGTTATGATGTGTTATATCTGACTGAAGAGGAAGAATCTTTTACAGGGACATTATCAAGCTCAGCAGGTTGTAAGCCTTACCTGTTAGAACTCGTTGTTTTAAAAAGAGTGTGGAAATGTTTTGTCAACAAATTAGGGGGACATGGCAGGAACAGAGAACAAGGTAGGAGAGTGTAAATGCCATGTGCTGCTTGAAGGGGAAAAGAGCTCACCCACTGCTGCTATACAGTGATAGACCCAGAAACTGGAGTTCAAATCCATGTCCAAGTTTGTACTGTGCTTTTAGTGAAACTGTACAGAATGTTACTTGGAAAATGAAACCATAACTACTCTGATGGAGGAGCTCAACTGTGTAAGTACAGAAGAACACTAGACAATTTGGCCCTTACCTGTCATTGTAATTGTGGGCATTGGTAGTGTGGTCTATATAATGCATGTAATGCATGACCGGTGTTTCTGTGTTGGTGACGTTTATATGTCATGTCAGTGGTTGTAAGAAATTATGACTTTAGAAGTTGCTTACATTTGAAATGAAACAGGAAATAAATCTAATAAAGCAAACAACTGAGAAGTAGAAAGTTGTTTTCTTGATGGGTGGATTAAAGAATTTTCTAAGTGTTCTTTACCATTATGAAAGACTTGTAAATCCTGTTTCTATGTGGGCTGGTACATTTTTGAGTAATTGGTCAAGTTAATTTAAGTATACATTTTAGTTTTGTTTTGCTTTTTTTTGTACCACTGATACTCAGGTTTCTAGAATGAATTATGTTCTTGCAGGACACCTGACACAGATAATCCTCAAAAACAACATACTGGGAAAGGGTTGTTTTATTATTTTTTTTAAATAAGAGAATACAATCCAGTAGCTTTGTTCTAAAAACACATATCAATAAGCCTTTGTTCTTGAAATTCTGCTTTTTCTCACTTGCTTTCCTTGATTTCACTGTCTACCTAAGGAAAGGGGAAGATCTTTGTATTTCCAATGACTGTTGATGGTTGGTTGTGAGATGCCCCCCCCCCCGTCAGTTGCAGTGATTAATCTACTCTTGAATTTATGGATTCAGTTTTGAAAGTTTGTGTCTGTCCTGTTGTCCATCTACCGTCCTCCCATCATAACTAACCAGCGTTGAAGCTGGTGGGCTGACTCATGTGATGAGATTTCTTCTGCTCATGTTCAGTCACTGTTGTCTTTGCCCTTACCAATCCAAGCTTGTAAGGTTCAGTAGAGAGGGTGATTCCATTGGCAAAACTCTTTTTCTATATTTTTAATGTTGAAACTTTTTGGAAAAACTGTGGCTAGAAGCTTACCTGATTGTTATTAGAAATTGTAGCCCTTACACATCAGAGAAGTTTGTTAATATGGCAAAAAATAACTCAGTGATGTTACTCGTATCTGATGACAAAGGAACATCTGCTTGAAGAGCTTGCAGTGACCCAATTTAAATAGTCTGAACTGCACTAAAACCAGTTCTACAGTATCAGGTGTTTTTTTTCCCTTTCTCATTTTGAAAGAATCAAAGATAAATGTCTTGCACATTAAGGAGATGAGCTATAATAAAACATATATGGATAACATGGCAGCAGTCCAAGAGCATTAGTATGCATGCCCTGATGGAGCTGTGGTGGCAGCTAGCAGTCACTACCAGCTTACAGTTAAATGTTACTCTGTGAGCATGGGGAGCCTTCCTCAGTGACCTGTACCTGTTTTGGAAGGAAGAAACACACCTCAGTTTAAAGCATTTGTTACCTGGATTGGTGTGAAACCTGTTGATTTGAAGAACATAGTGCCCAGCCCCTCCAGGGACTGACGTTTGTTACGGAGGGTCTGGACCACAGATGACAGTGTCTGTAGGCGTGTGGATAGCTGCATTGGCACATAGATGCTGTAACAGAAACGTGTGGGTAATATACAGTCGTGCTGACACGGGACTGGTTGTGCTATCAGATGCACCTGTTAACCTATGAGTTTTGGTCCATGAATGCCATCACTACTGCGTGATAATCCATGCCTGGTTTTTTGATAGAGGGGAGGCTGCAGGTTCTTGCGAAACACAGCGGTGGGAAATCAGATGTGAGAGTAATTCCTCTAGCCCATGCCTGCTTCCTTTCCTTCCCGTATCTAATTAGCCCTTGGGAAGGACAGCAAGGAGTGGGCAGCTGGCCAGATAAATTGTTCTAGTGCATTAGATCTGGCCAGCAAGCTGCAGTTTGGGCAACTGGGTTTGGATTACAAGAAAAAAGTTTTATATGAATTTCTGACCCAGCTTGCCTTGAAAGACATACACTTTAGATGTTGATGGTTGTTACATTTAAAGAACAGGTTCTTTTTCTGTTCTGAAGTGGAAGGCTTTTGGAAGATCTTAGTAGCTTCTCCATGATTATCTGTTTATTCCCTTTGCTTAGGGCAGGAGTAGTCTTTAGTGGTTCTTTGCATTATTGCATGTTTCTTCCAAGTGTTTAGGCTTTTACTTTATTATCCTTTGGAGACTCTTTCACAGAGAAGTGAACCTTGATGTCAGGTGGTAGTGAGCATGAACATTCCACAGTCAAATTGCTCTTGCTGTGGAAAGCCTCATACACAGGAAAAGAATTAAGGGAAGGAAGTTTTCCACAAGGTTCTTCCCACAGACCTTTCTTGCCTGTTCCTCATATTCTGATGGTGGATGCGACAGGTCAGAGAAGGCCGCTTCATGAACGCGGAAGATCCTTCGGGTAATGTTGGGATCCATGATGCAGAGCCATCTGTGAAGGTGAACTCTGTATGGTTGCTAGATTTGTTGGTTGTGCCAGGCTTTTGGGGAGTATTAATTTTGCTCTTGTGAGCAAATAAATTGGGTCATCTTATTTTTGTAATGGTCAATACTTTGTCAGTTGGTGATGCTTTAGTAGATGCTTGTTAATAACAAAAAACACGGCGAAGAGAAAAGGTTTAGGGTTTTGTGTCAGTTCTCTCCCTGATATGGCTGATCCATTAACCACTGAAAGTTGAAACAACATTTCAAATGACATCTGATGTTTATATGTATGATTTTTTTAAAGGATATAAGTTATGTTCAGAATAATAACCAAAGCATTCCATCTCCTTTGTCTTTTTTAAATTAATACTGGGTTTGCTTTTTCCTAATAGTACATGTTCTACTTACCTGTGACTTCTCAGTAGTAGTTCACTTGTACAGCAGGAAAAGTGAAATAATGGAATGATGTTGTTTTTCACTATTATGGGTGTTACATACGTTTCTAATAGCTGAAACAATTTTTGTGATGTTAAAGTTTGGAAAGTGAAAAAAATAATTTTAAGTTGCTTTTTGTTACTGTTTGAGGTAAATAATTGTTCTCTGAGTATTTTAATTTAGTAACTCTGTGTTTTTATGTAGATTCATGCCTCTTGAAGAATGTGTTTTATGTCAGTGTTTGGCACACAAACACATTGTTAGTCATCCATGAATGAAAATAATTGAGAAGTGACAGTAGTCTTGTAAATGTTTGGAAGTCTTCGAGTGCATTTAAAATATTTGTGAAAGCTTCCTATTTTTGATTCTTCATTTCGATCATCCTGGGGGTGGTGGTGGGGATGGTTATACTAATAGCAAAATATTAAGAATTAGACAAATCTTGAATGGACTGTTTTATACTTTGAGAAACTGGAGTTATGTTTTGTAGTGTGCACTAAATACAAACTTAATGTGTCTTATGGAAAAAAACAGAACAATTTTAGTATGTTCTATATTTTCCTAAGCCATTAGATTGGCAAGATCTGCTGTAGTTTAAAAAATTTTTACGAGTCTGGAGATGGTGTGTGTTAATTTTATTGAGGCAATGTGTTTGGTTTGAGGGTTTATGTTTACTACAAGACAAGTAAGAGGCTTTGTTCCTAAAAGGGTCTATATAGTGTTTCACAGGGAGGGGTGAGAACAGTTCAGGATAGTTGCTTAAGAACTTTCTTACCTTTCCCTTTTTATTATTTTTTTAAACTACTTTTATTACTATTTTTTATTAATACATTACGGGCTCTGATGACTTGGTCTACACCTAAACTTACGGCACTGGCTTTGACTAGGAACAGGATAAATCTCACTCCTACTGAAGTTTCTGTTGACTTTAATGTGAGATTTATACTACTTCTGAGTTACATGTAGGAAATAGTAAAGAGGTCTAAAACTTGCAAAGGTGTTAAAGATTCATAATCATTCAAACTTTTAAGGTTGGGGAAAAAAAAAAGCCTAATGTTGCAAACTTAGATGTATGCAGTAAAGTGAGAATCCCTGGCTTTGAGTATAAGGCAAAGGACCTGCAATCCTAAATTAAAAATGTTGTAAAGTGAAATAACAAAATAGCAAGAGAGTGCGTGTGGTGCATGGGTTTCTGACACTCTTACTAGCTGGAGGAGAGGTTTGAGTCACCGCATGACCTAGGAATTAGTATCGCTGAAGATAAAACGAAGCATGTTTGGAAGACGGAAATGCAGTTGGCAACGGAGCACCCAAATACACTCGATAACCAGAAATCACTGCTGACTACTGTTGGCTTCAGCTGTCTTGTTGGACACACGGCACCAGTATTACAGTATGATCATTGCTGGAACTGTGCAAGTGTGATTAATTCTTCTGTTGGGCTTATCTGGTTGTCAGCTTCTTACTCTCTTCTCAAAATGGCCTGAGGTACCAGGATAAAGTGCATGTCTAACGTAGATGCACACACATGGAAATAAAATGCATGTATACAAAGGATGGATGCCTGCCAGGCACTTCCCAGTTTTTCAGTTTTCATAACTAGCTATATTTTCTGTAATCAGTATGCTGCTTCTTGCTTTGTAATGGTATCTGGGATTTCCAAAGACAACAGAAGAGTATTTAAACAATAATATTTAAAGGTAAGTATTGGTAATGCAATGTTTCAGAGATTATACAGAAACTGAACTTAAAAAAGAAAAAACGGAAAAAAAGAAAAAAAAACACCCAAAAAACAAAATACAGTGCTTTGGGTTTTTTTTCCCTTAGGCTTGTGATATTTCTTTAGCAAACAGATGCTGACAAAATACTGGTAATAGTTAATACAGCACAATCAAAAGTGTAAAGTAAGGTCTTACTTTATCCCCCTCAATCTCACTTCATTAATTTTAAGAAGGAAGAAGTGACACAGAAGCCCAAGGAGGTTGGTTGGGATGGTGAAAGACATCCACTGGGGAACAGGGAATCTTCTCTACCTTTATGAAACATCATATAAACAAACTTGTGATTTTTTGTTTTATACTGCAAATTATTGTTGAATGTAGGTAGCTCCCCACCCCTCCACCCCTCTTTTAAGTGCAACCGTAGGAAAGTTGGTGTCTGGCAGGGAGAGGAAGGAGCTCAAGGACATGGTTCTGCTGGATGCCTTCAAAGGCTAAGAGTTGGGAGGTGTAGCTTAGACTTTGAGATTGCAGGAGTTGAAACTGATTTTTCATCATGTTTATACCTTCCAGATATAGATGGCTGCAGAGATTGAAGGCTAAATTAGAGCCTATGGTAATAAAGGTAGCCAAGTAGAATTATTAACAGGCAGCTGATTAAGGCAACTTTAAAGGATGTTTTTCACCATTTAAAGATATTTCCAGACATCACTCTGCTCTGAAATGCACTTTAAAAAAAAAATCTCTGCTCTGCAGACAGCCAAAAAGCTGTGCTTGTGAATGTTAAAAATGACCTTGAGCAGAAGAACTCGAAGGTTGTTGGTGGCTTTGTACTGAATAAAATAAACTAGCACAGCAATGAGAAAAACCTGCATTAAGGTTCAGGGCCCTGATTCAGCAAAATACACTTAATCTTAAACACGGATACAGTCCTTATTCTTCTGTGACTGCTCATGCAATTCCTGATCAGGACACAAGTTAAATACTAAAATAAACCATATTCATGAGTGTATGTAATACAGAGTGTTGGATAATTTCCTTAGATAGATATCTGAGATCTCTGCAGCAGAAAACGAACCCCCCTAAATGAGTAGTGCTACCTGTACAAGTAGCCTCGCTTTCTTGGGATGTACCTTGTGGAGAGGTGTCCCCAGGTTTGGAAGTTACTGCTTTTGGCAAACCATCTGCAGAAGACTCTTGCTGTGAGTATTTGAGAATTGTTGGCAGATCTGAATTAAACATCTGGTCTTATTAGCAAGATGCAGAAGATGCCTGAGTATTAATTGAGATCTCAGTAGAATAGGGTTATTTCCTTTGTAACCGTATAAACACTGGTGACCTATTAAGACCATTTTTCCCCCTGTTGATACGGAAAGAATCACTGTATTTGATCACTTTAATTGACATTGTTCAGTACTACTTGCCCTTAACTGTTACTCTTAAACAGTAGTTACAATATTGATTTATTTTATACAAGTAGTATATTGCTTACTAGTATACGAATGCTGGCTATATTAAGTATAGTTGAAACTAATATGCTAGTGATAAGGCTTCTGTAGCTTTGCTGCTTTACATGTAATTTCCATGACTTTAGTTTAGATGGGTGGAATTCATATAGACAATTAAGTAGATGTACCTAACATTTAATAATAGTAGTCATTTTCATTTTTAGGTATGTGTTTCTTTTTCTTTATAACCATTCTAAGATTTATCTGTGCTGATGTTTTAGCTGTTATTTCAGTACTTAGTTTGTATCTAGTGGTGCTTCCTTTTTCATGAAAACACACTTACTTTTACTGTATTAGTCCTACTAATATATTAGTAATATTTACTAATATAAAGAGGGATTTATCAAATTTTCTATTTAGTCACTTTACTTAAGTAGCAACCCCTTCCTACCTTAATTTGCACCCTATCATTGCTGTACACTATAGCTAGCTCATAAACAGCATAATAGAACGTATAATAATGAGAATCATGATTTACAGCTCTTGTCTCTAGAAAATTCTCATGTGTGGTGCTAGACCAAGGGCTGCTTTGGGTGCTGCTGCGAAGTTAGGTCAGCAATGTTGACTGACGTCGTGTCAGGACAATTTTTCAACTGTTCCTTGTTAATCCCAGTAGTAATGAGAGTATATGTGTTTGGTCCCAAGAAAGTATTTTTGTCAATAGCACTAGCAGATAAAGGTTTTATTTAATGATGTGGTCCGGGTGGGAAGAGAATACATTATATGAAATTCTGCCATTTTATCCCCCCCTTTTTTTTTTTTTTGGCTGTGCAAAGGCACACTGCTATGAAAGAACTATTTTATGCTTAAAGAACATTAACACTGTATAGTCAGAATCAGCAGTTAGAAAATTACAGACTTAAGGTTGCACAGGCAACCTGTACTTGGATAGGTTGTAAAATGCTCATCCAACCCATTATGGGGCTTGTACGTGCTTGTGCGAGCATGCCCATGTAGGGAGCCAAGTGGCTGGGGAACAGCCTGCCTCTGCACTTGCTGGCCGTGAGAAATGGTAGCCACAAGGACAGTGATTATCAGCTGATTAGAAATGAATGAATGTCCTACTTTCTATATGGTGTCACGATAGTGGTGTGTATGGGTGTGCAGTTTGCTGCTGTAGCTTTTGAGTTGTGGCTAGGCGCTGAGTAACCGTGCTTGCTGCTTCTGTCTGGTGTTCTTAGGACAGCCTGATTTGGAAAGTTTTTGCTGGACCGTTGTGGTCCTGGAAGAAAGCTGCTAATTTGTATTTTTGGGTTTTGGCTTCTGCTTTTGGCAGGGCCACACAGTGTGTCCCATACTTGGCAGCAATGACTACCTGGCTCGAAAGCTTTCGTTTCGTCTTTAAATCACCCTGCTCAGCTGGAACATTGCAACAGGAGTTCTTTGTTTTTGTTTTGGGAGTTTTCATAACACTTGATGTTTGGAAAATCCGTAATGTATCTTTGCCATGTTACATGTTGCAGAAACTTAAGAAACCGCGGATGTTGCGAGGTCAGCTGTGCGTACTGTGAAAATACTTCTTAGTATTTTCTGCTAGGCTAACATGTAATATGTGAACTACTTGAACTGGTCTCTCTTAATCCCTTTCCCTGGTAACTTTGGGATAGACTGAAAAGTTTTCTAGGAAACAGTGTAGGACCCAGTTGCAATGATTGTGTAATTGCTAAAGTGACCAAACTTTTTAAAAAAAAAAAAAAAAAATCACGACTGGCTGCTTGTATGGGGCCCTGTCATTCAAAGGCCACAAAAAGGACACATTTGTGCAGAAAGATCAATGAAACCACATGAGTTGATCTGCTCAGTCCCTGTTTGTGATGCTCCGAGGGGGTGGAGAAGGCTTGCCTAGTTGCATGCTCCCTCTAGCCTCTCACTCCCCTAAGGCTTCGGAGCAGAGGTGGGTTGGGTCTGTCGGGCAGAGCAAGCCCTGAGACCCCTCCGAGCAATCATGAGGATTGTTCTGACATCCAGGCACCGCAGGACCACTGTGGCTGTCTGTCCAAGCATACAAACACCTTGGAAACGTTGTTAGGCCTGTGGAATAGCATCTGTATGGTGCAAGTTCCTCCTCTGCTGATACCGAAGGTGATATTACTGAAAAACTAACACTTAAAATTGCTAGAGCCTTCTAACAAGGAGGGTATTTTGTGGGAAGAGCTGCAGTTCTCGGGTGTGACAGAGTGAGTCTATTTTAGTGGCAGGTGGAGGGTAGTGTTATAGCAGTTGTGACATAACTGCCAAAGCTGTGTCCTTCTTCAGTAAACTTAAGCATGTTCTGTTCCTGTCTAATAGCTATAGGACTTAAAAAATTACTGTACAAAACCAGACTCAAGGAAGCCCTCGGTGCTTGACCAGAGAAGGATCACAACACCCTCTGCTGGTACGAGTGCCTCCTTCTCCTCCTTCCTCTTCTCCTCAAGGACTTGCCTGGCGGATATCCTAGAAATCATAAAAGACAGTTCTGAAGTGCGATGCTGGCTCCTCTCAGTGAAGCTGAGGATATTTTAACGCATTTGTATTTATTTTTTCCTGCAGAAATTTGATCGTTTAGTCAGACCAGTACCACCACCACTAAAACACTACCTATAAGAAGGTAGTGATGGTTTTTCTCAACTCTCGGATGTGGGAATCCACGTTACTTTCTAACTGAGTGTACAGAAGGCTACTCCTTGTTGGCAAACTCACTCTTTCTGAAGTTGGAATTGGAGGTTCTGTGTTCAAATATGTTTCTGAAGAAAGTGTCCACCCCTTGGATGTGCTGGTACTTGCATTTGAATAACGCTGCCAAATCCTTTGGGTAAACTTGTGGTTTCATAGAGTAACCATGTGTTCCTAGGGCCTTTCCTAGAGGCTATCTCTGTGTGCTTGCTCAAGTTTTTAGAAAGCCTCTGTGTCACTTGTCAGATGATGAGCAGTCAAGATCAGGCATGCTGGGCAATTAATTTACTTATTTTTGTTTCCCCAGTGTGTACAGTCATGCTCTCAAACTCTTGGTAAGCCTATGACACATTCGTGTCCTCTCCTCTACTTCCTTCTTGGCTCAGGATGACTGAGAAGGAAATAGGAGGTTAAGATGAGGAGTGGACACTTTTTAATTTCCTCTCCTAAAACATGTCTGACACCTGCCAAAGCAACCCACTGCATGCTTCTGACCCTCCTCCTCCCTGCTTCACCTAAACTCATACCCTATTGAGGTAGGTGCTACCCCTTTCACTGGGAAAAAATAGCCATCACCCACCAAATTTGTGGAGGGGCTGGGACAGTGGGGCGCTGCACGCCCACCTGCAGTCCGAGGAGAGAGCCTGCAGAGCTGGGGTACGTCGCGGCAGTGCTCCGACATGCCACGTAACACCGGTCGGAAAAATGACATTTCAGGTTGGGAGGGAGGAAGGAGAGGGACGGGGATAGCTCTGTGGAGAGCCGGCTGCACGTTCGGCATTAATAACAGCACCATCGCTAGTAAATGGTCACTTACATAATTGCGTTATGAAAGAAGGCTGCTGGTGGGACTGGGCTCCTCTCCGTGGCTCGCTGCTGTGTCCCTTCCGCACACCCCTGGTGCGCGGCCTCCTGCGCAAGAGGGGTTAAGAGGAGACAACATCCTGTCAAAGACCTTGTTTTTAATTTTGCGTCTCACACTGGCACAGATCCGGCTAAGAGCAGCCCAGATTAGTTCGGAAAACCTTTGAAGAGATTTAAGATGTCCTTCAGCCAGTTTGAAGGTTTTTGTCTTGCAAATCCAGTACAAGGGCGCCTGCAGGCATCTCGACCCTTGCTGTGCTGCTGATGCAGCTCAAGGTCACGCTAACCCGCCCTGTGACATTCAGCAACACAGGAAAAAAAAATTATGCGGTGAAACTGCTTCAGCATTCAGCCAACCAACAACTTCCTCAGTTCCTCACTAAAGGAAGAAGTGTATATTTTTTTTTCTTTTTGTCGTCTTTTTTTTTTTTGGCTTCGTAGATTTTTGCTGCAGGAAATAATCCAGGATTTCTGGTGTGTGTGATGACAAGGTCATTTCTTAATTAGAACACATGTAAAGAACAAAGCTAAATGGCTTCAAAACAGCTTTGTAGTTGATGGAGAGGATTTAAATTATTTAAAGAGATAGTCACCCAAGTATGATGGAAACTGAATTCTAAACACATTAACTCTTTCAGTACTCTACGGTTTCCATATGCTACTCAAAAGAAAATGTCAAACTTGATGAGCATTATTGCAACTGCTGTTAAATGAACATTTTTATGACTGTTTATAGTTAGGGTTGTGTTGTGCTTTTCCTTATCATAGTTATGAAAGTAAGATTTTTTTTTATTTTTTTTTTCCTTTTTAACAGCGAAATACTCTGAGCTGGCTAGAGATCAAGCGATAGCCATAGGAAATTGCTTCTTGGAGATCAGTGACTTAATTTCTACCCCATTTCATATTTTGGTGAATGCATTAGCATAAATTTACGTGTGTGTGTGTGTAAGTACATGGATGGATTACAGTGCAAGTACACAGGTACTGTTTCAGAGCTGCTGCTGGAAGAGATCTGGACTACTGTCCTCACTACTCAATGTGTCTGCAAGGCATAAGGGTATAAAGAAGGTGGATTTGAGATTAGGGAATGGGGAGTGAGGGAATTGACAAGATGAGTGGCAACTTCACTTAGTTTGAAATCCCTGTGGACTAATTGTAGGAGGCATCTTGGAATTTGAATTCTCTTCATCGTATTTGTTTCTTTGACTCAAAGCACCTCAATATAAAAGCACTGTCTTAAACCATACTTGGAGGTGGTTGTATGTTAATTATCCATCCTTTTAATCTTATCCCCCCCTTTTTTTTGTTGCTGTTCTGTTTTCTAGACTTCTTGTTCTGTAGCTCCCTGGGGGCTAGTAAGATGGCCACCCTTATGTGGTTGCGCTGGGAGGCAGTGCTCCCCTCCTACCCCTATTGCTGGGCTGACCTGCCCATGCTGGGGGAGAAAAGCCGGATTTACTGTGGTCTGTAGGACCTGCCTTTTGGTACCAGCACACAGTAACTTTCCAGGTTGGCCGCTTAAGAAAATAGCGAAGAGAAGAAGAATATTTAGAAATTGCTCACCAAGGAGGGGGGAAGACAAAGAAAGGCTTTGAATAGAAACTTTCCTGGCAAACTGAGGGTTATCTGTGTGCTCAGAGGTGCCACTGCATGATGCATCAGAGAACTGAAATGTGGAGAAATAAGTATTCCTCCTGTAGTCAGAAGTGTAGCACTTAACTCAGATTTAAGTGTTTCAAGTGTAAGTGACGTAAAATTTACTGAGAGTTTATCACTTCTTGTTGTTTTGGTTCTTGTTTTGTTTGTTTTTCTCCTGGGGTAAATCTTGTTCAGCTGGAACATGAGGCGCAGCAAATGTCAAAAGTCGGGCTGAAATGGAGTATGCTTACTAGGGAGGGCTTGTGCTGGCTCTGAGGACCTCCTTGTGAGGAAGGAGGAAACTGCGCTTGCCAGGATAAAGAGGGAAGATTGGGCACTACAACTTCTTTCCTCTTTGGGTTGCTTTCTTTCCTTTCCCTGCGCTATCTGGCTCGGACAAGGCTTGTGAGAAGAAAATCATGGGAGGAAAACAGGCTCCACGCAAGAAAGATGGATAGGATGAAAGCGATGTGCTCTGTGAAATCTGTACATTCCTGCCCTTGCCTGGGGTGCACTGTGCCCTTAATATTATGGGAGACCTAAGCTCACCTGCTAGTAATTTCTAATTTACTGTCCTAATTCATCGATTTGTTATCACTAATTGTACTTCATTTACTTCTGTGTAGTTTCCAGTACCTAAAGGGTTGAAAGGTTGCTGTAATTGGCACCCGCAGCTGCTCTTTCTTTTGACAGGGGATAATTTTGCAGCCTATGCTTTGTGTGACAGCTGCCTAATTGGGCATTCTCCCCTTGTAGCAAGCCTGCCTCCTCCAGCCTCCCTGCTGACAAATGGTGGTGGATTATAGATGAGGACACGCTGACCCGTTCGACCTTGCTGAGACAGCGGGGAGGGGCCTCCTGCTACTTGAGGGAAGCTTTGGGTCATTTAAAGGACAAGGTCATGAGCCAGGTGGGGAAATGACATGATATCACATGACAATAGCCCGATGACACGGTCAGTATGTCAAGGACAAACTCATCAGTATTGATTAACGCTGCTTTTTCCTGGTGGCTCTGTGAAGCCACTGATATTTCAAAAATATTTTGCTAATTTATTCTAGGTAAAGTGCCAAACGTTATTTTCAGGGTTATTTTGGGGAGTATTTGTATAGTGTTTTCTTCTCAGTACAGATCGCATGCAGAAGCAGTGTTCTTAAAACCCCGCCGGTGATAATTTATAGGGTTCATCTTGATGGTTTTGGTAAAATGTACATCTGCATGTACTGTAAGGAAAATGCCATGAAGGATGCATGACAGGGCAGAACTTAAAGCAGGGATTTTCCACCCTCCTTTAAATGTCAATATTTCACTTTTCACTCCTGCTTGAAATGCACGTGTATGCACCTTTATGAAAACATGTGCATCCACATATGTGTGGCTGACTGGAATGTGGGAGAAGTGTTTAACTAAAGAGAAAAGTTAAATGTAAATTGAACGCTTAAAGAAAAAAGTGTTATATTAGCTCAAGGGTGATACAGTTAAGATAATGCCTTGCCTATTTTAAGAACTAATACAGTATCCAGCTATGCCAGGCAATAAAAACCTGCTAAGTGGTTTTTCGAAAATGTTGTGAATACAAGTGACAATATTTTGAGAGCATCTTCATGTTGCATTTCTGTGCTAATAAACTTCAAGGTAAATGAACAGCTTGTTTGACATTTGCTATGTTAGACAATAATAAAATGCTTTCTTCTGGAGTAATTAGACTTGATAGATTGATTATGTTAAGAGGTAAAGATAAATACAATCAAAAAGAAAACTCTCGAAGGGAGTTGTTGCCTGGTTTTGAACTTTAACACTATCATTCTGGTTTAGCTGGTGCCTAATGGCACTTCTCACACACACGTGTGTGTGTGTGTGTGTAGAAACACATGTGCTCACGTACGGACACGCGCGGCGTGCAGAGAGTTTCTGAAGCAGGCTGTGAAGCCGGGAGAGGAGCATTCACCTAGGAGCACGGCTCCCGTTTCTGTGAGATCTGATTTGCTGTTGGAAGCTGTTGTGTCTGAACGTCGTCAGTCCACCAGGATGTAATTTTACTCCCCTGAGGTAAAAAGCCGTCAGTGGTAAAGTGTGATAAATTAGTTCACTCAAGTAGATGCGCGTGCGTGTGTGCGTGTGTATGTGTTTAATTCTGACCTTGCTGTGCATGTGTTTAGCTGCTCTTGGTGCCCGAGTCAAGCCTGGTGGAGGTTTAATCCTGTGCCCTTGTACACGTATACTTGTTTAGTAGTTGTGGTTATCTCAGCAGAAGACATTCTGCCCTCCTCCTTGTATTGGTCGGGACCCGGGCATTGGGGAGTCAAGTCGAAGGAGAAAGAAAAGAGATTTTGCATTAGTATTCTATGAAAGCCTTACTGTCTGCAGAACAAATTGATTGCTACAGTGTACCTGTGCTTGGCACCACTGCTGTGAAAGAAAGGTATGGTTGTAATCTGTTTTATTGTATTACATATTGTGACACTCCAGGAATGTTTAACATACAGCTCTTCTATGGCACATGCTGGAAGTCTAAGTAAAGAAAAATATGTGAATGAATGAAAAGTATGCGAGGCTGTCGTATCGGCAGCTTTGTTTACTACAACGAACTAAGTAGCCCCTGCTAATGAGACAAATTTATTGTATGTGCCAATGGCAACGTAAGGAGATGGATAACTGAATTCTCTCTATTATATTCAGTTACTCACACTTCTGTCAGGAGTTGCTACCTACACGGATAAAATTCCAATTAATGTTTTAAGGGGGTTTTGGTTTAGCTTTTAGCAAGATCATCAATGTGAAATATACTTGAACATGGTTGTGTTTGCCTCTTTAAATGAAAATGTGGTGTTTTTTTTCTAGCTTTTAATCTGCTGCACTGGTCCTACATGGCGGGGGGAGCAGTATGTGAGGGGAGGTATAAAAATATGAAATCTTAGATGTGCTGCTGTGATAAACAGAACAAGAACAAAGCTGAGGAAAAGTCTTACAGAATTTGAGTCTGCATCTTTCCCTTCCCTCTCCCCCAGGAACGTGTAAATATGCACTCATATTTTAATGAGAAACCTAGTACTCTTCTTTTCTTTAACTCAGTTGCAGACTTTACACAGTTGATTTTCTGGTTTTACAGATGCTTAGCAGATGTTAGTTGTGTGTTTGATAGGAAGTAGGAAGCACTCCGTTAATAAAATTCAGGCTGCTTCACAGAGAGCTGTGCTTAGTGCTTCATTCTTGGCATCGCAGAAGTTGTGTTGGTGATTATTTGGATGTTTGCTTGTGGTCACTCCGAAACATCTCAAGTATCTCCTCTTGTCATGCAGACATTCCCGACTAATTAAGTTTAGGACAGGTGGCAGACTCGTCCTGGCCATTTAAATCTGCATGTAAAGCTAATTTAATAACTTGATGAGAAAATAAAAATTCATCTTTCCCGGTGCGTTATCACCATGCACAAGCCACAGAGGTATTTGCGAAATCCTCTCTTTACTCTTTGTCCTGGCGGATGACAAGTAAATGAGTTGCTTTAAGGAAATGAGAGACTTGGAGAATGCTGCATGCTGAGGAACAGTCTTGCGCTAGAATAGTTACTTCTGTCATACGGCCTTGCCGATTTAAGATTAACACTTTATAGATGTGCAGTATATTTATATGAGTGTACCCTTGAGCTTACATTTTACACCTTGTGAAGAGTGCGAATACAGCCTTATGCATGCAAGTCGTTGATCTTCGAGATCCTTTGACAGCTAAGAAAATTTCGAAGAAGCCTGGATGGGGAGGCTCTGTGATGTGACTACTCAAATGATGATGACTTTAATTACTACTAATTAGGCACAACTTATTTATTCAAAGCAGATTTTTTGGGGGTGAGCTATTCTTCCCTCTGGATTTTTTTTAATATAAACACATGCTGTAATGATAACAAAAGTCAGTAAAAACAGTCACAGGATTTACACAGCAGATCACAAAATCAAGGGACTTTGCCGTATTTAACAATATTTTGGAAGTTAGTTGCAGTACTACTGCAGAAATAGTTAAATCTTATCTTTAATTCTGTATTGACTTTTTGTAGATTTTAACCAGTTAGTAGCAGGTGGTTGAGTTCTGAAGGTGTTAGATAAATGCAGGGCAATACTGCATTTCAATGCAATTAACTTTTGTTCATAAATAATTCAACCTATGACTTTAAATAAATGATTAGAGGAAAAGAAAAATGACGTGATTAAATCCAAGTCCTTGAAAATATTTTCCCAGTCAAGATTGCTGTGACTGCTTTGAGACTTCTTATAATTCCTCTCTTGAGTGGTGGCAGTTCTGGGAGTTGTGAGGTTTGTGTTTTGTGTTGTCAATTGTTAGTGTATCGATAGAGATATGAGGTAGACTCTTTAGATCATAGTCAAAAGAGGACTGATGAGTGTGTGGTTTTGATATCTCACTTTTCCTAGTGCTATGGAATATATTTTCCTGCTTGTGGTTGTTTGTTTGTTTGTGGTTTTGTTGTTGTTTGGTTGGGTTTTTTTGACATGGAAAGTAGGAGGATGTTTGCAGAATTAAAACTTTTATTGCCAGCTTTACTGAATGAGCAGGCCTGATGATAACACTAAAATCTTGATGAGAATTTTGGATTACAACTCTGCCTAGAATGGACTGCTGTACTTGGGGGGGAGAGGAGAGTGCCAAACAAAAATACAAACAAAAACCCAAATAAAATGAACCAGACTTTTAGAACACTCTTGCTTTATATTGGAAGCAAGCAGTTGATCCCAGCACTGGTTAACTGTGTAACATCACCGCCTTTCCTGTGAAAGTATTTAATCAAGTTTTAAGTACAAGTTGGCGCTTGAGCGTACTTGAGCGTATCATCAAATTGGGCAGATTTTAGAGGCGAATTCCAGTGTAGGTACATTATTTGAAAGGCAACTCTGCCTTGCCTGAGATTGTGAAATGTTCCCCATCTCCACCCCCTTTCCTTCTGTTATCGTGCTTCACCATAGTAAAGAAAAGAGGAAGTTGAGGCGTTGCATAACTTCTCTACGTAAACAGATTTTTTTGTGCAGATATTGAAGGCAGCCTTAACTCAGCCAGTAGTGCTGTAGCTACCAGATCTCTGCTAATGGTGAAGGCAGTTGTGTAATTAATGGCTTTGTGTACTGAACTGAGACTGCTGCGAGACCTCTGGAGGGAATAATTTTGTCTGTTGTGTTGGTTAACTTTTCCTGAAAATTAGAAGTGTTGCTGATACTCTGCTGGGGTGATGGGGGAGGATTTTACAAGGCCTGATGATGTAAGTTCTGTCATCTTCCTGACCACTGGACAAAGCATCCACAGCAGCAGAATCTGATTGAGAGGTTGAAATGGAGCTGTTGATTAAAAACTTGACCACTCTTACTTGAGGAGGCGAGTGTGGTAAGGTGAAGTGGAAAGCTGCACTTACAAGTTTTTGTGTGTTTTTAAGATGTTCTCATTATAAAGCTGTAGAAAAGGACTTGTTTTTGGTACTAGCACAATTGCGTATTGCAATGAATGATGATTACATGATCTAGAGTAGACAAGATTAATAGTCTTTTTTGTCTGATCTGTTCTCCTGAAGCCATCTGAAAAACCTGGGGCTTGTTAAAAGTTCCAAACACCTTTTTTCCTTTGTTTGGATCTTTGCTTCTGCAATGTCAGCCATAGGTGGCACTGACTATTAGCAGTTACAAGGTTTGGCATACTTCCCCTCCTCCCAAATGCTTTGTAAAGCCAATGGCAGCAGCTTGATCTATTTTGTCTCACTGAGGCAGTAAGAGTGCCTGTGGCAGGAATCTGCACGTTCTACAGATGAATAAGTCTAGGAACTAAGTTATTTAGAGAGCTTGGTCAATTTGGAAACGTCCAGCTTCTGAAGCTGGAACTGGAGTTTGTGAGAACTCACCAGGAAAAATGTTAATATTGGGTACTAAAGGATGAATGTTCTTCTTACGCTTTTTGTCTCTCTTTAAATGGGAGGCAAACTCGTTCCTGCAGGCTTGGTTCTAGTTCCTGATGGAACTTGCAGAGAATGCTCTGTCAGGCTTAGTGCAATTCAGGGCTCCAGAGCCTGGGCACCACGGAGCAGTTCAGTACACACCAAAAAGGCACCTGTATGGATTCACTTGCTACTGCAGCTTTGGTCACCTTTTCTGCAGAGCTCTGTTTCCAGCTTGGAGCACTGGAGTTTTGTTTATCCACTGGTGTACCTATGGATGAACAAACACCCTATTTTCTAGTCCATCCAAGCAATCCAATGCCATGAATGTGTTGCAGCAGAATTAGACAGGTAAAAAGCAGCTTTTGTCAGCTTTCTAAAGCAAGGAAATAAAAATGGACCTGTCTGGGAAGTGCGTGCTTAGATACATGTATAGACATGGTTCTTGGGGACATGGTTTAGAAGGGTTGGGCTTGATGACCTTAAAGGTCTTTTCCAACCATAATGGTTCTGTGATTCTATGATGTTTATACATACTTCAGTATGAAAGATCCTTGCTTCAGGACAAAAAAGACTTTATTGTTCTTGGCTAGGAAAGAGACTGAAAGAGGGCAGCGAATCAGAAGAGCCATTGCTGCAAAATTCTATCTGCTGCTGCTGTGCAGTGGTCCTTCCGGCTCCAGTCAACTAAATAATGCTTGCCCAGCTCACGAGGACTGTTTCAGCTGTATGAAAAACCTGTATCAACTGTACTTGACTGACACACATCTCCCCCTAAGGGTGAGGGCAGTGCTGGTAATTTTTCTTATTTTGGAAGACAAAGGCATTTACTGTGGTGTACAAGTAATAATCCCCATTTAATAATCCCCATTGTTTCCTCAAGTTTAGTGTACTCAATTGTTTTGTTTCACCAGTAGGAAAAAAAAATTGAGAACACAAGCTGTGGAGAAAAGTGTCTTGTAATTAAAGGGCCAAACTGAAATTGAGAAAATCTTCCTTTGCTATGGATATGGACTTCCTGTGACTGTGGCAAAGTTGCTTCATCTTCCCCTGTGCTTGCTGTTCCTCCTGTGTAAAGTGGGAATACTCCAAAGGACTAGTGAGATGTTTGTTCTGTTTTGTTCAGTGACAGAATAGCTTCTCTCTTGCAATTTTGACAGTGCCCAGTAGCCTCCACCATGGTTTAGACCTGCACAGTGCACGTAATGAGAGGTCGTGGTGGACAACAAAGGAGTGAAATTACTATGATCAGTCTGTAAAGAGCAGCAGCCGTCTAACATCAGATATTTAGATGTCAGATTGAAATAGTTCTTTGGTAACTAGAGTTCCTCAAACTTGACATTATTTTGTTTGTGGGTGGGGTTTTTTATGACCTCATTTTATGTATCAGTAATACGGAATTGAATTCTGTAATTTGCTCACATCTGTAATAGCTTGGGATTTTCTTTTCCAGATTCATGTATGTGGATAGTCCATGAAAATCCCTTCTATAGTTGGAGATGTTACCTACTGTTTGCAGCTTGGTGGTGGAGTAAATCAAGGGCTTTTTTATAATTACAGAGTTTTTAAATTATGTTTGTATGTTGCATCAAAGAAAGACAGGATGCTCGATCAACTTCAGACACTTTCCTCTTCTGAGCTTTTCTACCTGTGACTATCACTTTGACAAAATAATTTCATGGAAGGGTAGTTCAGATGCGTGTTTTGCGTAATTTGCAAGTGTGGACTCTTGCACAGAGTTACAACTGACAGAGTAGAGTCAACAGAGGAAAAAGTCTCTTATCAACGGTTCCCTGCTCCTAAGAGCATTTCTTCTGTTCTCTGCCATTTATGAGGTCACTATACCAAAGGTTTTTGTAGCATTCAGCTGGTCAGGATGGAGCGCAAACCAGTCTGAAATTAAAATTGGCTGGGTGAGCTTTACTATGCAAAAATTAAACTCATAATCAAATTTGCCAATTGAACAAAGTGAAATGTTTAACAAGTGAGGTTTTAGTGGCAGTACCTAGAGCAGCATAGATTTAGCTTACATATCCCTATCAAATAGTCTGGGTTTTTTAGATGTGCATTAGGAAGACTGTCATAAATACTGTTACCTTTCTCATGTTTGATATCTGTGAGGAACATGGGTCATGCTTGCTCTTGGAAAATATCCATTTGCTTTAGATTAAGGTAATTAAAGCTGAATACAAGAATTCACAGAAAACGCAAGAAAGGTGCATTCGGTCATTTGTTATGTTCAGATGTATTTGCAAAAAGGACATGGTTGTTATTCCGTGTTTTTTTTAGAGTCGTTCATGTCTTAAGCAGCTGAGAGAAATAATTTACATTCAGTGCACGCTTTTCTTCTCCTATATAGAAGTGACTTACAAGAACAGTTTAGTCTATTAATTTTCATTTTGTAATCTTCCTCCCCTTCCCCCTCCAATATGAGTGGAGCTTTTGATCTGAATGGTGATGGATTGGGAGTAACTTCCTGATTTTTCTCCTTCCCTCCCTCCTGTCCCTTTCTCTACATACACAGTCAAGATACTTTAGATCTTCTAGTCCTTCCTCTTGTTCCGTTGGTCAAGATCACAATAAAAATAATATAAACTCCTGAAGATTTTGATTTCCTGTCCATATGGATTGTAACATGATGTTTATTTGCAGTTCAGTGGAAATACTTCTTACAGTGGTGGAGAAATACAGCTGAAGTTTTAGGAACCATGCTACCTAGAATTTCACCTCTGGCTTTATACATTAATGAAGCAGAGTGTTTATATCCTTTTACAGTGTGCAGCATCCTACCTCATCTTGTTTCTGCTCTTCTTTTCCTTACTTTTTGGGACTTGATTCTTGTGAGACCGTGCCCCAGGCAGCTTGGGTAGCCTTGCTGTCTTCACCTGCTGTTGACATTTTTCTTCCTGAAACCTACTTCTTCTCTACAACCCTTCCTTTCTGCTTAGTTATCCTTGTATCTTGTCTTAGTTTGTAAGCACTTTGGGGTTGTAGTCTGAATTTACAGGAATATAAAATGTTTTACAATAGTAATTACGCCATGCAGTGTGTCCCAGCAAATGTCAAGCGCAGTCAGACTTGCTCTCATAAACCTGGCAGAATATAAAGAAGGCAAGTGGAATTTGCATCCCAGTAGGTTATTCTTGGTAAGCCAAACTGCTCACCTTCAGAAGTGCTGCGAGCGAGCTCTGGGTTACGTGATTTAGCAGAGAGATACCAAAGGGCTTTGAAGGAAGTCGGATTAAGTTTTATTTGCAATATAATTGAAAAGGGAGGTAGACCTGGTAGATTCAGTCCCCCTCGTTGGAGGAGTGGGAGGAGAAATTATGTTTCAAAAAAAGTGGAGAACTCGCAAAATTAAGTTTACTGTTAAGTTTATTGTTGCTTTATTGAAAGTGTCCTTTGTTTCACTGAAAGAGGTCTGGGTTTATGTTAAACTATGTACTTTCTCTGCCTTCACCTTCCTCCTCAAAAATCACCTTGTTCATCTTGTCTTCAGCACTGTTTACTGTCATGATTAAAAATAAATAAATAAACATTGTCACTCTGAAAAGACGTTTTGCTAGGAGCAGTGTTTCCTTTCCTTTGGTCTTTCATCCATCTGCACTATCTGAAGTGAAAACAGATTGCAGTGGGATAGGATATTGTCATTGAACTGGCCGAGGAAGGGAGAGAGCTTTCAATAGACTTTTAATAGCAGCAGCTCAAGAGAAGGGGAGACCTGTAATGCTATTTTAGCCCTTGTCTACTTGCTATTTTAGCGCTTCTCTTCCCTTTTCTCCATATCATTAATCTTTGCATTCTCTTGATCTTTTA
>NW_010204575.1:8865-13549 GCF_000695765.1 Mesitornis unicolor | reverse complement strand
ACTCTTTCCTTCCCCTCCAATCATATGCAGTAAAAGAAGGATACTGGGTGAAAACTCTTATTATTACAGCAGTGTGTGGTGTTGTATTGTAAAAACTATAAATGCATTTTTTTTCTTTTGTAAGAGGAAGGGAAAACATACTTACCCTGGAGGCCAGTGTTGCTCTCGGGCTTCATTTAATAGTTTTCCAGCTGAACTCTTAGTATACATTTCACGGGTGCAGATGTGTTTATTTTAAACTTCATTTAGACTATGATGAGGGATAGGGAACAAAGAGCATGGTGTGAATCTGAGAGGAAAGACAAGCAACATACATCATTTGTGTTCTGGCTTGTGGTTTTGCAGGAGGTATTTTGGTGGATTTGGTTTAATTTTTGCTATGGTGATTTACTGTTGGAGGAGAGGAAGAAATAGGCTCCAGAGTGTAGATGATCTTTGCCTGGGGAGCAGTGCAGAAGCATAATGGAATTTTCCTGTGAGAGAGGTGCCTGATTATTACAGTCAAAATGAGAGTTTGTGGAAACAAAAGGGTAAGGAAGAAGGACACAATAAATGGTTAGGCTATGTGGGTAGAAATGAAAGAGTTATTAATGTCTGTAGAACTCAGATGAGAAATTTAAAACTTAGTCTAGAGCAAGAGAAAAACAATTGAAAACGTGAAGTAAAGGGTTATGTGGTCAGAGTGCCCTGAGGGGAAAGGTTTCACTAACAGCTGTGTTTTGTATAGTGTGCTGGGGTCATTGGATATCAGTAATGTTACTACAGAAATGTGGTTGGTAGAAGGAGGGAGCTGAGAGAAGTCTAAATGAGAGTTACTTACAGGTAATAGTGGGAGAAGATGAGTAAGGTTTTAGAAAAGCAGAATGTAAAGTCAAGGGTGTGTTGTGTGGTAGTGGTTTGGGGTTTTTTGTTTGTGTGTTAAGTCATTGTGGGTAAATGGATAGCAGGAGTGTCAGAATAAAGATAAGCTCCTGATGACAACCTTTTTTGACAAAGTGGCTAGTACTAACCAGGCAAGGAGATGTGTCCCCTCTTTCCTGTCACGTGACATTTATCAGCTTGCTCAGCTCAGTTTCACTGACCGAGCTCTGATAGTGTCACAAACTGACCACAAGTATAACCAGCTTCAGGGAAAAACTCTGTTTTAGTCTCCTGATACCTTGTAAAAGAAGTAAGACAGGCTTCCTTTTGTGAGCTAATACTGAACTAACAGAATTACTTTCCTGTTACAATAGAAATAAGATTGTTTTCCACCATAAGTTTCTCGTCCTGATTGTAATGTATTTATTTTTGACAGGGTGGAGTGAAAAGCAGACTCACAAAGATTCAGCACTGACACTTGAAAGGTATGAGTTTTAGCCCGTGAACTTGGGAAGAAGTTTATTAACCTGTATTTTCCCACCCCAGGCATGGAGTTGGTCACCTTATCTTATTCACACAAGCATTTGTCCTTAACCCTCTTTAGAACTCTGAGTCGGGGGGTGCTTTACTTCACATCCCCCAGATAGTCTCTGATCTCTTTCTTACGATGTTGCTAACTAGGGAGCCAGGCTAACAATCTGCTAAAAGTTTTGTGGGAAGATGGAGACATGATCACCTGCCCACCAGAACTTCTGGTCTTTTCTCAACAAATAGATTTTAACTTGTATTCTTTTACAGCATAAAGTCTCTTTGAGAATAGTGGGATTTGAGTGTTGTGTGGGGGTTTTCGTTGGATTTTTTTTTCCTCTTCTTTCTTCTTGTTTTCCTTTGTTGCCCTGTCTGGCTTGTACCTCCCTGATTCTTTTCTGCATTAATTTGCTATTTATGAGTCAGCTTGTGATTCTTTAAGAATCTGCAGGTATGTATGAGCCTGAACTGCTGTTGAATGAGATCGCATCAATGTAGTCTTTGGTGAATTTCTCATGTTATTGGTCACTGGTGATATTTAGCAAGAGGGGTTCAACGAAAACCACCTTCTTTAGCTTTATGGTAGGATTTTTATAAAGACACTAAAAAAAAGAGAAGAAACAACAAAAAAAAGGGTATAGATTAGTTAGAATACAGGCAGTCACTGAAACCTATCTTCAAGTCATTGACAATGCCTTGCTATATACTGATTCAGAAAATGCTGGAGTTACGTATTGATGGTATATTGAGCTGAGAAATGACTCTTTCAGACATATCAAGGAAGGATGGCTTTATATAGCACAAAGGACGCAGGTTGTGACCTGTCAGCCATGCTTGGATCTCTACCGTGGCAGATTAAGCTGGAAATAATACCTAGCCTGATCAGCTGAATCGATAGAGTTCTAGTTATGGATAATAACTATTCAATAATTACTTTATACTAAGTGATAAATAGTTTAAGCTACTTTGACAGAGTTCCATGTGTTTATTTTGCTAGATTCATGACTTTTAGGTCTTCTGTTTTATGAGTTTCCCTGTCTCTCCATACTTTATCAGTAGGCATTAAATGAACAGGTTAGAATTGTAATTATAACTTTGAGATGCTTCTGTGGATGTTTTTTACCCCCAAAGCTGAAGTATGATTAACAGGGGGAAATCCACCACCTACCTCTCACTGCCTTTCATGGTTCCCACCAGCCAATTTTATTAGATGATGAATCAGTCTGAGACTTGCAGCATGTGGGAAGCTGGATCACCTGCTATGGTTGGTGCATGTTGAACAACTTGAAGAATGGTGTAGCTGGAATAAATGATCTTCCACATCTTGTTTGGAAAAGGAAATCCTATGCTGTGTCCTGAATTACATTCAGAATGTGAATATTCTCCCTAATATAAATCAGTTTGCATTTAGTAGTAATGGAATTTAAACTGGTGATCTATTCAGTACTGTAGATGTCCATCTATTATGGGCCTAATTCTGGACCTTTAATCTGCGTCACATCAATTAGATGCCTGCCTCATGCACAATTCTGTATGTGTGCATAATTTTGCTATTATTTTGTTGTCCTGTTAAAATCTGTCGATCTACTTACGTTAGTAAAAATAAATAAGTAAAAAGAAAGTACACAGTTAAAAGGACTTACTATTAAACTATTCATCAGTATGATATTTTAGCATTTTTAAAAGCTTGATTTGACTTTTAACACATGTACCACAGACAATATTTTTTTCATTTTAAAAAGAAAAAATAGTAAAATAGTACCTTTACAGAATTTGGCGTTGGCAGCCATCCAGCGCTTCAAGATAGTCCATTGTTGCAGACCACTTGACTACTAAATTGAGGAGAAGTACTCTTTTCTTTGTGCTAGCTGTCATATTCTTTTTTGTTGCTATATTGGCTGGTCGGTCATTGCAGTTTGTCTTTACCCCCTTTTAAAAGACTGCACACTTGAAATGGTTTCTGTTAGGCTCTCTTTGTAGAAAGCTTTGGCTTTGCCTCTTCAAGCTCTCCATAGAGGAGTGGAATAAATTGGATTTCAGAAGCTTTCTCTCTGGTGTCACAGTAAGAAAAAGACCAAAACTGCCACTGCGTGCTGATAGCAGCCTGCCACATCCTGGACACTTGAAAAGCGAGGGGTTTGATCCAAAATTCAGACCTAGCAGAAACCCCTGCTCTTGCAGGTTATGTATGTAAAGAGTGTGAACTTGTATTTAAGTTTGCCTGGACTTGTGCAAAGCGTTCGATACTGTCTCACATGACATACTGGTCACTGACTTGGAGAAACATGGATTTAATGGGTGGACCACTCGCTGGATAAGGAATTGGCTGGATGGTCACACTCAGAGAGTTGCAGTCAACGACTCAACGTCCAAATGGAGACCAGTGACAAGTGGTGTTCCCCAGGGACTGGACTGGGACTCGAATTAACATCTTTGTCAGTGACATAGACAGTGGAATCGAGTGCACCCTCAGCAACTTTGTGGATGGCACCAAGCTGTGTGGTGCAGTTGACACGCTGAAGGGGAGGGTTGCCAAACAGAGGGACCTGGACAGGCTGGAGAGGTGGGCCCATGCCAACCTCATGAAGTTCAACAAGGCCAAGTGCACGGTCCTGCACCTGGGTAGGGGCAACCCCAAGCACAAATACAGGCTGGGAGGAGAATGGCTTGAGAGCAGTCTTGAGGAGAAGGACTTGGGGGTGTCAGTCAATGAGAAATTCAACATGAGCTGACAATGAGCACTTGCAGCCCAGAAGGCCATCGCATCCTGGGCTGCATCAAAAGAAGTGTGACCAGCAGGGCGAGGGAAGTGATTCTGTCCCTCTACTCTGCTCTTGTGAGACCCCACCTGGAGTGCTGCATCCAGTTCTGGGGAGTGAGTCCAGAGGAGGGCCATAAAGACGATCAGAGGGATGTAGCACCTCCCCTACGAGGATCCGCTGAGAGAATTGGCCCCACCTGGAGTGCTGCATCCAGTTCTGGGGAGTGAGTCCAGAGGAGGGCCATAAAGACGATCAGAGGGATGTAGCACCTCCCCTACGAGGATCCGCTGAGAGAATTGGCGTTCAGTTTGGAGAAGAGAAGGCTCTGGGAAGACCTTATTGCAGCCTTACAGTACCTGAAGGTGTCCTACAGGAAAGCTGGAGAGGGACTGTTTACCAGAGCAGGTAGCAATAGGATGAGGGGTAATGGCTTTAAACTGGATGAGGGTAGATTTAGACTGGATATTAGGAAGAAATTCTTTACTGTGAGGGTGATGAGACACTGGCACAGGTTGCCCAGGGAAGTTGTGGAT
>NW_010204575.1:0-8851 GCF_000695765.1 Mesitornis unicolor | reverse complement strand
TTCAAGGCCAGGTTGGACAGGGCTTTGGGCAACCTGGGCTGGTGGGAGGTGTCCCTGCCCATGGCAGGGGGGTTGGAACAGATGATCTTTAAGGTCCCTTCCAACTCAAAACATTCTGTGATTAACAGGAGGAAAACAAAAAAAACAAAGCTACAAAACAACAAAAAACAAAACCACTGCTGACTTGTTTTATTAAAGGTTTGGCTATGATGATATGGATGTGGTCTGGTTTGACTTCAGCAAGGCTTTCAACACTGTTTCCCATGACATCCTCACAGCCAGATTTAGGAGGTGTGGATTGGATGATTGGGTAGTGAGTTGGATTAGGAACTGGCTGAAGGACAGAACTCAAAGAGTTGTGGTCAGTTTGGCAGAGTCTAGTTGGAGGCTTGTATCTAGTGGTGTTCCTCAGGGGTCAGTACTGGGTCCAGCTCTGTTCAATACATTCATCAATGACCTGGATGATGGGACAGAGTGTACCCTCAGCAAGTTTGCTGATGATACAAAGCTGGGAGAAGTGGCTGATACACCAGAAGTCTATGCTGCCATTCAGTGAGACCTGGACAGGCTGGAAGGTTGGGCAAGAAACTTAATGAAATGCAACAAGGGGGCACGGAAGTGTAGGATACTGCCTGAGGGGAAGAACAACCCCGTGTATCCATACAGGATGGGGGTGACCTGCTGGAGAACAATTCAGGGGAAAAAGACTTGGGGCTGTTGGTGGACAGCAGGATGACCATGAGCCAGCAATGTGCCCTTGCGGCCAAGAAGGCCAATGGCATCCTGGGTGCATTAAGAAGAGTGTGGTTAGTAGATCAAGAGAGGTTCTCTTCCCCCTCTACTCTGCCCTGGTGAGGCCCCATCTGGAATATTGTGTCCAATTCTGGGCTCCCCAGTTCAAGAAGGACAAGAAAGTACTGGAGAGAGTCCGGCGCAGAGCCACAAAGATTATGAGGGGACTGGAGCATCTCCCATATGAGGAAAGGCTGAGAGAGCTGAGGCTGTTTAGCCTGGAGAAGAGGAGACTGAGGGAGGATCTCATGAATGCTTATAAATATCTAAAGGGCGAGTGTCAGGAGGATGAGATCAGACTCTTCTCAGTTGTGCCCAGCAACAGGACAAGGGGCAATGGTCACAAACTGGAACACAGGAGGTTCAACTTAAACATAAGGAAAAACTTTTTCATTGTGGGGTTACCAGAGCACTGGACCAGGCTGCCCAGAGAGGTTGTGGAGTCTCCTTCTCTGGAGACATTCAAAACCCACCTGGACGCGTTCCTGTGTGACCTGGTCTAGGTGATCCTGCTCTGGCAGGGGGGTTGGACTGGATGATCTTCAGAGGTCCCTTCCAACCACTACCACACTGTGATTGAAGAATTTTTTTTTTCATAGTGTAAGCATGAAAGAAGACCTAATGTGATACTGAATGAACAGTTATTCACTGTAATATAGCTCAGTTAAAGTGAAAGTTTTTTCACACATGCTAATTTTCTTGTGTTACTAAACTTAAATAAGCTATATGACTCCAAGTGTACTTGCTTTAGAGTTCGAAGTGTTGGGTAGCTATACTGCTAATAAACTAATGTGTTTCCTAGAGTGTTTTTGGTTGTAAAATGCATTATATATGCATTTTCATGTGTGTTTGGTTCTCAGAGTAAGTTGCTGATTTGTTTGCAGATGTTGAATGAACTTTCATTTTTATTTTAAAACCTTGCATTATAATCATAACTTGATTTTTTTTTTTTCTTCCTAACACTTCAATGCAGTGAGAAGCTTTATTGGCCTTTCACAAAGTAGGGGGGATAGAAATTCCACTCAGAGGGGGGAAAAAACCCCCAAGCCTCCCCTTTTCTTCCATTTTGCTTGAAGGGGAAGGTCTTAACTCAATTCGATCTTAAACCAGTGACTGTTTTAAGATGTGATGAATCACTATTGGGTCTAAAAACACCTATAACATTGCGCTGAGAAGCTCGCATCCCAGGTTTCAGGAGTGATTTGTATTTGGCTTTACTAGCTCAGGTGATACTGTAGCTTAAAAGGGTGACAATCTAATGCTCTTGATGGATGTTTTTAAAACTTGACATTTTTTAAGGTTTCTTCATTAGTATCTGAGCCAACTCGATCACACAGGTAGAGTGCTGCAAATGTAATACCTATACAAAAATTAAATGGAGAAAAATCAGTCAACAAGTGTTGAAGCAGGAGGGTGTGTGATGGCATGAAGATTTTACTGGCAGTGTCTGAGATGCCCACATACAAGTGAGCTACACAGGTCACCCCAAATGAGTTCCAATAAAAGCTCTTTACCAACATGAACGAACGGTCCTATTTATAGATAAAAATATGTCTCTGTCTAAATATAAACTGCCCCCAGTCATGTCTAGACTAACATCAGAGCTGTGCTGGTGTTGAAAGTGGGGGTTCAGAAGTAAAAGTACAAACCACACTTCTTTAAATTACTACTTATTACAGCAAGCATCTAAACTTTGTGGCAGTGGTACACCTTTGAATGTCATATAGCACTGTGTCGCCCAGGACACCTTTTCTTCCTCTTGTTTAAGGTCAGAAGGTACGTCTGGTGGACATGACCTGTAAGCTAAATATTCTTCAGCATGTGTTTAAAGCTTTCAGAATGTATCGGTGGGTGGATGGATAGATCAGTAAATGACTTTCCTTGCTAACTATTTTCAGCAACTGGGTTTTAATGAGTCTTTCAACTGTTGCTGCTGTGTTTAATCTGCTCACTTACTCAGCGTTCGGCATTAGAGAAGCTTTCTAGGAGGCAAATGTTGTCCTGATTACAGGAGAGGTTAGTTTGATTGTGTTTTGTGCAGACCTTGTGTTAAGAGTTCTTTCTTTATAATTGAGAAATATGCTGTGCACGCAGATAATTAGGATAGATGAGGGAGTGTTGTGTTTGGAAGTGCACATCCAAATATACAATTGCTATATTAAGAGAAGTAGCTTGGACTGCATGAAGTTATAAACCAAGGTCCTGATTCTTTAGGGGTGGCCTTACTGTCACGTCCGCTGTTTGTGAGTGGGTTCACCTTTTGGGTTTGTGATTTAATATGTATCAGCAGATAACTGAATAGAGTGAAAAGGATGGCAAAAAGTGTCTTCCACTTCCTTTTCATTTGACGTTAGAGTTCTTCCTTAGTTTACTTGATACACTGCCTAACATCTCCTGTCAAAATAAATAAGAACAGGGCAGCTGCTCTTAAAGGTAGGGAATACTTAGTGTAATGCACCAATGTGAAGAAAATGTAGTGGTATTTCTGGTAAGTGTACTAAAAAAAACATATCCAGGAGCTCTGATCAAATGCCAGCTCTTAAAAAGTCCTCTTTGTAATCTTTCTTGCTGATCTGTGACCTTGACCTTGTGTTAGTGTTTGTATGTCAAATCTATTTTAGGGATGGACAAACTAAGTTCAGTTTAATAGGATTTGTACTCCAGCTTTACAGGATGCCCCAGTAAAATATAGAAGTTAAAATATTTGGATCAATTGTTCCATTTTCAGTTATCTTTACAGATTTCAAAGGGCCTGAATACATTGACATGTTTTTTTCAAATTAGGTTTAGGAGATGCTTCTTAAAAAGGCGTCTTTATCTCACCAATGAACTCTTCTAAATTCAGCAGAGACATTCTGCCTGGAGGTAGGGTTTCCTCTTGGAGGATCTCACTGGTGGCAATACTTTCTTTTGGTGCAAGTGCAGATTGGCACTGAGAGGAGTAGTCCCTGCTCTTTGTCCTTCATAATGCCTGTCTCATAGTCTTGTGTTCCCATGTGGAGAACTGTGAAACAACCACTCGGCAGTATCATTGGGGTTTCTTTTGCTGGCGATGAGATCCTTGGTCTGATCTCCCTTGTAGGAGCTTTCTATAGGAATGCTTGTGCCAATGCTGGGAAGGTGGCAGGCACAAGCAGCTGTAGATCTGTAGACCAAGACAAGGCTACAGGTTTTGGCAGCAGCTTCACACTTAGATCAGACAACATTCCTGTGGAACTGTGTTTTTCTGCGCATTAAATGTGCAGTGTCTGAACTAGCTGATGTTATTTATTACTAGTGTTTTTCTTCAAGGTGACTGAGACGGCCTTTTTTCTTGAGATGGAGCTCTCTAGCAGCCAGTTAGGCTCTGCTGCACTGGTGTGGCTCGCATTCAGCAGGGCTCTTGAGCACGGGCTTAATTTTAGTCATATGCTAACATGGCAGTGAAGATGTTTGCTGTAACTGACACTTGGGGCATATGGCTTTATAAAGGCTTAGTGAGGTTGTTGCTTTGACAGGCACTCTGAAAGATGGTCCCAAATTAGCTAATACTTACATGCGAGTATGGGGCAATAGAGTTATTTTTAATAGGTGTTTTATTTGAGGGTAATGTTGTTATATGTAGAAAATAGCACACTTTCTTCAGAGATCAATCACACATCTGTGTTGTTTTGTTTTACACAGCTTTTAAATGGGTATGAGCACCTGTTTCAGCTTCTTGACATTAATGGAACAATAAATAGTCTTTTCTTCCTATTTTGCAATTACTTCCTTCATGCAGCCCTCATGAAAGACATATATAAAACATATTAGTAAGAACTCTTTTCCGTAAGTTTCTAATTGTGTGTTATCGTCTTAAAATGCTTGTCATTTTTGTTAATAAAATATTTGAGAAATTACTTCAAAGTGTATGCCCTTAAATTGAGGGGTAGCTAAACACTTCCCCTTGCCAGCCATCTGCTGTTCCTACCATGGCTTTGTGGCAATGAAGAAATAGAGTTTTCATCAGTTTTGAGCTAAATGAGTATTTTAATTGTTCTGATCGACTCATGGCTAAGGTTGAGTTACAGCACAGTTCCTAATTTTTTAGGGTATTGGTAACTAACTGCTCATCTCTGTAGACATCTGTATAACTTACAAGACTTCTAGAATTTTACTTATGGTTTTATGTTACGGCTGTTCTCAGGTTTACTCTGGCACAGTAGTAAGATGAGGATTTTCTGTGACATTCTTTACAGGATGTTAGGCTGTTTCTTCCCAGGTTTTGCTGAAGTTGTTTTTTATATTGTATCTTTAATTCAACTTGGTTTGGAGAGAAAAACAAAATAATTTTTATTGTAATCAAACTAGTAGAGACCTTCTTGCTAATATGGAATTTTCCTTTCCCACTTAACTGAAATTATATGAGCCTTTTCTATGTCTGTAGCCTTTAGAAACATCATCTACAATAAGCTGAAATCTCCCATTACAATAGAAACAATATTGTCCTTGCACTTACTTTAGAAAAAAAAAATCATCTGTGTCTTTAACATGGATTTATGGGGTTTTATGTATGATTGAATACTATGCGACTGTAATACTATACTTCACCTTGCCATGGAATGACTGTGTATTTGTGTTTTCTTAGCTGAAACCTGTTCTGTTAAAAGTCTAGAAAGTGGCTCTCATAACTAACCATGAGACGCTTGGTCCCAAGTGGAACACAGCTACTCCTGTCAATAAAAGCTGTGCATTACTTTTTAGTGCTTTGTTGCACTTTGACCTCTGTGAAACCAATTCTCGGTTAAAATAACATGAAGTGACTTACTAAATGACAAATCACCAAACGTGCACGGTTATTCCAACAAATCCACAATTTTGTTGTAGTCCTGTGGGTAAATGTCTGTACTTTTAGATCCCTCCAACAAGCAGAAGGTCAGAGTTGTGTGGAAATGCATTATCTGCATGCATTGATTGTAACTCAAAAGCGTGATTGTCCAGAAGAGGACATTGATTTCTTCACTGTATATTAATCAAGTTTCATTCTTGGGGAGCTGGCGTAGAGTTAAATGCGTAATCAGTGATTTGTTTTTGTGGGTGGCAGAGGTAATGGACATCTGGTTGTTAGTTTCCTTTTAATTGCTTATTTATAGGCAAGTGGTTTACAAAGACTGGAAAGATACATTGTCTGTCAATTCTGTTGTACCTACCAGTATATTATCCACCCGTCTATTCTGAAAACATGTCCTGATGTGTATTTTTGTGCCCGTTTGCTCTTGTTCTCTTTAATAAGAAGACTCAATTAACCAAAAACCTTTCTGCTTACTGTACCTTTGAGTTTTGGTCACCACATTACCCAAGTTACTTGAAATTTAGTGGGATGTGCTATTTCTGGATTCCTGTCCTTATTGGGAATGGGATGGGGTGTAACTTTTCTGCCTTATCATTTAGTTTCTGCCCTTTTTGTCTTCAGTAGCAGAAGATTATTGAGCAGTGACTCATGGGGCAGTTTTAGATTTCAAATGCTCGATTCTTTCACAGGTGACATTTGTAGGCTGAACATCAGTATGAAGGTTTCTCTTCATACTACAACTAACCAGGAGTTGACAGTGTTTTTAAGTTCATGTCTGTGTATTAGCAGATCCTGATCAAGAAATGAACTCGAAGATGCCCTTTAGAGTACTTTTAAACAGAACAGAATAGGAATGTTCATTCAGTGGTATATGTAAGAACAAGTATATGTGCATGGAGCTGTGCTATAAGGAATCGACTGAGGTTTTTGTGAACCACTCAGTTACAGTGATCATTAAGTAAGTTATGTGAACAGGATGGGGATTTCCACATCCAAGAGTGATTATTTCTGATGCTCTGTTCTTTTACTTGTTCGTGTAAGAAATACTAATTTAAGGCAGGCTGACATCAGCTGTTTTTGAAGACTGCCAAAAATACGAAAAATGGCCACAATCTGTGATTAGTCTCCGAACGTAGCAGAAGGTTTTAACATGGAGGCCAGATTTGGATTAAGCTGTGTATGGTGCTTGAGTGTACTTGTAAACCTTGAGAGCTTGCTACTAAGGCTTTTACAAACTCAGCTTTTATGGCACTTAATATCTGTCTCCTATTTCCCGCTTCACATATACTTAGTTCAGCAGTTTTGGGGATTTGCTTGTTTTTGAAGTGGTGTTGGATGAGAGATTTTTTTGTTGTTTTGGTGGGGTTGTTTGTTTGGTTTTTTTCTCTTTTGTTTTATTTTCCCCTCCTTACTGGTAGGTTTGTGAAGTAAGCTTCAGAAGCGCAAGTCACGGACAACTTAGGCAGAAATGTCTGCCTGCAGTCTTGTGCAAGGTTTGCACTGCTTTCTGGAAGAGGCAGCTGAGATGGGCCAAGTGCCAGCAGCTGGGATGGGTTGGGTGCCAGCATCGGACAAGTCGTGGCAGACCAGTGCTGTGTTGAAATACCCTGCTTCTTGGGGCAGGCTAACCTCCATGAACAGGATCCTTCACCACTGGGCTGGACTCGCTCTGGCACCTGAGCTGCCTTGGCTGTCTCCTGTAGGCCTCAGTTTGCAGTGCAGTTGTACCTTTTGCTCCAAGCACGGCCGCTCTCGCGTTGCTGTTCATGCTCGTACTTGTTCTCTCTTGAGGGAGAGCCGTATGTCAGAGCCAGATGGGCCTTTCTTTGCAGTGTGCTTCCCCAGGACTGGGGTAAAAGCTGCGATGTGCCCGGCACTGCTGAGGCTTTTGGTCTTTCACAAAAATGCCTTGCTGCCGAGTTTGAGGCATTTTGACTTCTGCAGCTCTCCTTGCATGGGTGCAAACGCGCGCAGCCCGCTGTGCCACCTCCCCAAAAGGCTTTCTCCATCCATATGAAAATATCTCTGACATTTCCACACCTCATTTAAGCAGACAGTGGAAATATTATATTCCCCCTTGATACATTACGTATCGTCCAAAAGCTCCTAGTTGCCGTGAGGTGGTATTGCATGGTCTGGGTGAGTCACAGATACTCAGACTGTGGAGAATCCCATGTGAAATCTGAGGAGCGGAGGGGCACAGAGATGAGGTGTCTGAATCCCCCTTTCCACACCCCAGACGAAACATGCAGGAACAGTCTCCCCTTCCTTATGTGCCACTGGGGCCACGATTGACAACAACTGTAACTAGCATTTACGTTTTAGCAGCCTTTTAAAAGGCAACATAAATCTAAATAGTCTCTAGCACCAGAACAGTTGAGTCTTTTTCTTCCCCAGTCAATTGTTGATTTGCTAACATTTCAGTCCAGTGATCTGTCAGATCCTATTCTCACAGGAAAAACTTTTTCTTGTGTCTGCTGTGCTGTTGGTTCTGTGACTTGAGACTTCTCAGATATTCAGAGTTTGTGCGCTTTCATAAAATGGTAGATTTTGCACCTCTTTGAGCTGTTGCGTTGACTGTTGCAGAATTGGTTTTCTGCAGTATTTTTCAAAATGCTACCATTTAAACTGCAAAGATCATCAGAAAGTTTGGATTGGGCTGGTTTGGGTCTGTTCCCTTCTACTCTCCCCCTTCCCCCGCCTCCAATACTGAAGAAAACTCCACCCCTTTCTGTTGTCTAAAACTTCTCTTATGAGAAGAAAGTAAGGTCAGGACTGCATTTGGCAGTACGCAGCTTAAGAAAAAACAAATGGGGAAAAGGCTTTTAGATTCCTTATACTTCTGCAGGATTTAGCCACGAAGCCGTGGCTGTTGCCCAGACTGGGTATTTCAGAAAGCCAGCCAGTTGAGGGAACCACCCTGCCCAGGTCAGGGAACGCCGGCTCCCTGGCAGGATCAGGGCCTCGGGAGCCCCTCCAGAAATCCTGGCAGCGGCGGGAGCTCCTGTTGCTGCTGCAACACGATTCCCCCTGTGCCCTCGCCTGACCGAGCTGTTTGAAAGCGGTAGGCTATCCTCTCTCCGTGTTTAAAATGTCTTCTGGAGTCAGTCAGTAGGCCTAACAAAGCAGTGAGTAACATGCTAAGCTCCTGGGAAGAGGCCTATTTTTGCTTTCTCAAAGTGATACCTTGCAGTTGTAGGATAGAAGCTTAATATTTTAAAAATGAAATTATTTATTATTTATTATTTA
>NW_010204574.1:0-1005 GCF_000695765.1 Mesitornis unicolor | reverse complement strand
AGTCCACACTTCCTCAGTTTAGCTGTGAAAAAAATAGCAAGGATAAAAATAGCAAGGATGCTAACACTGGTTTTACATTTTCCTTGGAAATTAGGATATGTCTTACTTCTGCTTTTGACTGAAATTCTCACCTTGCCAAGAAACCATGATTTCTTTAAAGCTGTGAGCAGGAGGTGTTTTGTACCAGTCATACAGTCATCTCCAATAGGAGACAAATTTAATTTCACACTTTCAAAAACTTTTAATATAAGCTGCTACCATGGAAGGGAAGTGTCACTACCAGCTCTCAGGGAGCAGCAGGAGCATGTACTGCTGTACTGGATGAGGAGCACACTGCCCTTGCCTGGCTCCCTGCCTCCTCTCCCAGAGCTAACTCCCCTCCCAGTATTTGGTCAAGCGAGCAGTCAGATGGCTGCAGAGTGCCATGCTGACCCCATCGCTCCTGCACAAACACCAGCTCCAGCAGCTGCTCCTTGTTTTGCTGGCAACACCACTGCACTTTATTTCAGATGACCAGTACAATGTGGATTAGTGCTGGGCCAGGGACTCCAGGTGACAGCAGGGGCATTGCACACCCTGCTCCTGAACTGCACAAAATGAAATGAAAGCCACGATGGAGTCCTAGAGCTCCCTGGAAAAATGTCCAGTGGTTCCCTGGGGATGGTCACAGGCTGCCTGCACCGGGCAGAGCAGAGCTGTGACCCAGTTCTGTTAGGAGTTTGCTGCTCCGCTGCCTGAACCCAAACTGACCCATGGGTGACCCCTTGGCTGTGTCTGTTCCCTGAGCAGAGACTAAACATTCCATTTTCTGTCTCTTTGACCTGCACAAACACCCTTTGTTTCCCAGGTGGGCTGTAAGTGCAGTGCTACCTGCACCCATACCCCCACTGAGCTCCCAGGGCTCCTGTGCCCCCTAAACCCCATGCTGGGCTCTGCAGCCTGAGCTCCAGGTCTGCCAGTGCATCCCATGGACCCAGTGATCCCAGCCAAACCCAGGGCCCATCC
>NW_010204573.1:53666-57903 GCF_000695765.1 Mesitornis unicolor | reverse complement strand
ATAATAATGAAAAGGAAAAAAAACCCACTTTATATGTTCTTTCTCTCCATCATGGCCACTAGCAAGTGTAATTTGATTGGGGGCAAAGAGTAGGAGGCAAGGAAATGCATAAAGGAATTAAGGAGGTAAGCCGTGGGGTCACATTTTAATGAAAATTTATTCATGGATTCCTTTATGCTCAGTGTCAAATGGATTATTACATTCTGTGTAACACTTTGGGTTATGCACTCCCCTGTGTGAAGCAGAGCTAAACGAGGCAGATAAGACCCGGTGCATGTGGTAGGGAAGAGCGAGGTCTCTGAGCAATGCTGGGGAACAACCAAGGAGTGCTTGGAGCAAGTGTTCCTGAATGGAGCAGGTGGTGATGACCAAGTGGGAATGGTGGCTTGGGCTCTTGTATGAGCTAGCAACTGCTGCGGCAAAAGCCCTGAAGGTTTTATACTCCCAGTAAAATCTGTACCACTGTGTATTTGGGGCTATGCCACCCACACTGACCACATTGCAGAGCTGGGATAAGCTGATACATGGCACCTGCAGTCCACACTTTGTTTTCCTGCTCATATGCATGGTGATACTATGGAAAATATGCAGAGTGTGGATAAAAGCATTATGGACCATTTCCTGAGAAATCAGTTGTTTGGGGTCAAATTGCTTTTGGGCTGTGCTGAACGTGGGAAGTTTCTGGCAGGGAATCAAAGAGATGAGTGTGATCTTGTATCACCAGCTGTCTAGACTCAGGCAACCTAGAGGTCATCTGCACTTCTCCTGCTATAACACCTAGGGTTTGAAGAGCACAAGACATGAGCACAACTGAACTAGCAAGGAAGATGGCAAAGAATTTTTGAGGAAGATTTCTCAGCTTTGGAATATGCCAAAGTCAGCTCAGTTCTCTGCAAAGTCCCCACACTGCTGTCAGTCATTACACAGAGATAAACTGAGGGTAGCAAGCAACAGAAATGTACCTTTTTACTGTTATTGTCAGGAATTTGCAGCATTTTTATAATAGGGAATATTTGCCCCGGACAGTGTCAGGATGGATTACTCCAGAGGATTTCTCACTCATTTTTTTTCCTAATTGCAGTCTCTCTCTTCTTTTTCCCCCCATGTGCTATAAAAGAAGGTAGAATCAAGGAAGAGGAGTTATTTGAAGTTGAAACGAGTTCTCTGTTTCTCACACGGACTGCAGCTTTTCATGCCTGTGCCGCTAAGTCATGATCTGAGCCTACAGAGTTCCCAGATTGGGTCTCTTTGAAGCAGAGTTCAGTCTCTCAAATGAGAGGCAGCAGTAGAATTGTACCTGGTTTCAAATTTGGGACTGAAATTTCAAAGGTGTGCTCTGCCTGGATCTCAGGCTTGGTGCTGAGGTCTGCTCTCAATGAGTTTGAATAAGCTTTTTTTCTTGAGTTTGGATCCTGAAAGATTTGAGATTAGATGAAAAAGAGAAATAGTATGGCATTACTGATTTTTATAGCTTTAAGTTTTCCCAAGACTCAGCCTTCTTCGAGCTTTTGACAAGTTAATTTAAAAGCCTGCTAGAGATGGATGTTTTTATGGGAATTTTCCTGAGCTATAATTGTGTTTTATTTTACTAGTAATACTGTGAAAGCGCTATGTTGGTGCACCAAGTGCAACTGCATTGAGGGGATGAGCAATTAAAAACACTTCTTTCATAATAAAGCACATTCTATCATGTTGCACTTACTTAATGTACCGATACAGTGTGGTATACAGCATTTAGCTAAATTACGGTAAATCACCTATTTAAAGAAGTTTTCCTTTCTGCCTCTCATGTGAAAAAAAAATGCTGGAAACGGTAAAAGGATAATGACCCATAATGTCAGAAAGATAAAAGCAGGATTTCAGTTGTCTCCTGGAATTATAGGCTGTAGCGATGTTGTTAAAGGCAAGCTGTTCTCCATCCCCTGTTGCTCCCTCGCATCAGCATCAAAAAGTATAACAGGCTTTTACTTATTTCTGCACTGCAGAGTAGCAAGGCTGAAGAAAAAGGAGGTTTTTATGGAGGGCAGGTGGACTGAAGACAAAAAGCAGAGGACTGTGATGAATTAAAAGTGCCAAGGTCTATGAGGACCTAAGGACAAGCTCTCACTGAGGGTGGGGTGAGGCCGTGGGTATGGAAATGGGATTTTGTTCTCATTCACCACTCATGAATAATTTTTGTTCTCATTCCCACCCTCTCTGTTATCCCAGATCCAGCTTACTGTGGCACCAGGGGACAGCGGATGGGAAGCCTTCCCTGTTTTTTCTCTGTGGGAGGCAGCTTGATATCAAAGCAGGCTTGACTTCTGCTTTAGGTAGGGAATTTCGGATTCAGTTGTGTATCGGTACATGCTGTAAATATCAAATAGATGCACTGCAGCATGTCTTGAAAGAACAACAGATCAGAGTATTACATTTATTATCAGAATAGTCTTCTTTTCCACCTGAATTTGGGATTACATCTGTCTGGACACCTGAATAGGCTTCCATCAGGGACTGACTGTGCTTTTATTTTGCATTGTCTTCTGTGTGGATAAATTTTTACAGTGGTTAGCGAGCTTGCATGGTCCTACCATTTGTTCAACATCTATTCCCTGTGCTTTTCTGAGGAGTGAGCCGTACCTGCCCTAGGGCATGCAGACCCTGGGGAATCACTGACCTTGTCATGCAAAGGTGTGTGACTCCAGTTAGGCAGAAATTGTCCTAAGTGGATCAATAATCCTGCAGGCCTACTAAATAAGACATGATTTCCCCTTTCATGAAAGAAAAGTAAAATAAGTATTTCTCTAAGCCTGTCTGTGCTCATTCTTCTGCCTGCTCATATAATGCTTAACCATTTTCCTCTTCTTTGGTGTTTCTTGTTAAAGTTTACTGTTTTTTTCTGACAGTTTTTATTTCCTCTCTGAATTTACCCTGTTCTGTCATTTCCCTCTCTGCTTCCATTATTTCTCAAACCCCAGGCTCTCTCTCTCAAAACCAGACTCTGAAGATAGCAAGTCTGTGTTTGTGTGCTTGTGCTGCATCTGGCAGGATTAAGGCATTCTTTTAAGTCTTGGTCCCATGCACAGCAGTGCATTAACCTCAGTTTGTCCTATTCCCACTCCAGTGTCACTCAGAAAGCACTTTTTTTTTCAGGAAATCCTAATTCCCCCTCAGTTTACGTTCCATATGAGATGCTGCCATGAGCTGTGTGGATGACTGTACATAACATAACATGTATGTGAGGTATTTTGCCTGGCTCTGAGGGGCTGCTCTCTCCCCTCAGGGCTCTGCTGTGTGTGGGCTGGCTTGTGGGCAGGAGAGTCACAGCAGAGAACACTTTCGCTTCTGAGCCCACAGCCTGCCTGGGTACTCGGGTCAGTTGTGACTCTGTTCCCACAGAGACAGACTGTATTTCAGTGTAAACCAGCAGCTTCCCCCAACTCTGCAAAGATGGATCATCACTACCAGCCACTCTTTTTTCCCCTGTGTGCTGCAGGTCTGCTGTGGATAGTCCAGGTTTGCTTTCTCCAGACATACACTTCTCTTTGGCCCCGGTGTGGATGCTGGGGGTGAGGGCTGTGACATGCCCAAGCCTACCCAAGGGGCACAGCCACTCCTCTCCCCACCTCTGGTCTTCATCCACTGTGGTGGGGCTCACCTGGACCTTCAGAAGACTTGTTAGCATGCTAAACAAGCAGATTTTAAAATTTTAATTCCACTGCTTCATTCTCATGTATTTCACCACATGAATACAACTGTAGTACATGCTATTGCCAGTCTGAAAATACCAACTCTGTCTGAAAATACACCTGTCCTACTGTTGCAACCTTCCTGCCTGTTATCTTCTTAGATGGTAAGTGCTAACCAGTTGTGTTTGATCAATACCTGCCTGGGAGGACTCCAAGAAACCCTCGACTGGTTCAGGCACTGCTGTTGTGTCAGTAAAGGGAGGCTCAGCCTGACTGAGTGCCGAGTGATGCCCTGCACCGTGGTGGGCAGGGATGTAGGGCTGCTGGAAGGCTTATCCTTCAGATGTAAGATAAAATTCTAAAATCCTGACTGCTTTGGGTCTTTAAAAACCGCACAACAGCTTTTCTCTTGTGGAATAGAGAAGGTGATAACATCAGGCTTTTGAGTCCTTTCCAGCTGCAGTAATTGGCTTCATCGGATTGAACAGGATGCGATGTTTTCTTTCAGGGTTTCTAACCCTGCTAACATCAGACACAAGCTGAGTCACGCCTGAGGTCTGGCCTAGCAG
>NW_010204573.1:10063-53635 GCF_000695765.1 Mesitornis unicolor | reverse complement strand
CAGGGCCCTGCCTACAACAGAAGGAATGAGAAACAACAGAAGAGTACCCAGTCCTCCCCCGGTGGTCCGGTGACATTCTCTGTGCCAGCGCAGAGCTCCATCGCAGCTGCACACGTGGCTCGTGCAATGTGACCTCGGTCCCCAGGGAGCAATGTGGGCTCACTCCCTCAGGGCGTGCTGCCATCTGCTCTCTTGACACGGCATAATTTGTTTTCCAGCCTTGCTGGTCATGCTAGTATCTGGAGGCTCATTTATCTGAAATGGTTCAGAACGACTTAAGGATTTAAATTTTCTTTATTCACCAATCTTCCTTAATCTTAGCGATCGAGAACAATAATTCTCTTGACGCTGACTTTCATCTGACTGAGATTTATTCAATTATCTTTCACGTCTCTTGATCTGAAAATACAGGACTTGAGAAGTTGCCTTTTCCTCTAAGTCTGTGGCTCTAAATGACCAGAGCTGTCTTAACAGTCCTGATACTGCCTTCTGCCTTTCACTAACTCTTACAGCTGACTTGCTACATGTGAATTTTTTAACTTTTTTTTTCTCTGCTTTTCATTTGTCAGTTGCTGAACTAATAGAAAATTACAATTTCATTAACAATATTTTTTTCAGAGCTGGATTTAAATTTTTATTCCATCTCATATTTTATTACATAGTTCTGCGTTCCATAATGTCTGACAAATAATGAAAATTCTCCTCAAAAACATACAGGTCCTGCTATTACCTTACAAACCAGTCTCTCATCTCTGATAGTGTGTACTTAGTCCCATCAGAGAAGCTGTACAGCCATAAATTCGTGAGCACTGATGCTAATGTAGATCTATGTTCCTGTGGCCAAATGCAATTCCTTCAACTGTGCACCACTGACACTCAAACTTACTCGTTCTAGAAATAAAATTGTCTCAGGCCTTCTTGTCTGCTGTGATGAGCTGTTTAGTCTGGTGCCTGATCTGACACGTTTAAAAAGAAGTGGCATTGGCTCAGACAAGTGCTCCTCTAGCCCAGTGTTGGGTCTCTAAGCATGGCAATAGCTGATGCTATGTTGGATTTGAGCCTGGCCCTTTTCAGTGGTACACAATGAGGCAGCTCTGCACTAGAGATGATAGTTGGTGTATCCTGCCTATTTTCTCTACTATTTGGCAGTTTATCAGTCCACCATGAATTTTTGTACTCCCTTGTTCTATATCATGGCAAATGAGAGGTGCTGTCTTGCTCTCTTGATGGTGTCCAACGTTTTGTTGGCTCTTTAGGCTCCCTCTACATATTGAGCTGATGATTTGGGGTCCTCAGATGATACTGGTGATAGCCTCATGATCTTTATCCTGAGTTTCAACTGCCAGTTCTGGGTTCAGCATCACAGCAGCATGATGGGCAAGTTTTCAGATACCTTATGCCTTTTCTGATGGTAAAAATTTGGGAAGAGTTGGCCATTAGCATGCCTGAAAATGTAAAACCTGCACTGGAGCTGTAGTACTTAATGCATTGCTCTCTTACGAGAAATCCCAATATTTTATTTTGTTTCACCCTAAACAAGAGGCCAGCAGGCAGAGCTGCTGGGCTAAGCACATCCATGTGTGTGCTGTTCCTGGCAAGGGCTCAGCGACTGCAAGGGACACAAGTTACATGTTGCTAAATCTTGTTTCTCTGTGTGCATATTTCCTGACTGAATTTAGGAGAGATACATCCAAAGAAGTTAGGAAACACTGACGCTGCAAATACATCACTGGTCTTGGGTTTCCTGGTTTCACCCATTCTGCTGAGCAAGTTTTTAAAAATTTCTGCCACGGCTCCCCCTTTCCTCTGCAGTGACTCTGTACAGCTCCAAGGCTGCTCTGTTATTTCAAGTAGTCATTGCTTTTCATAATCAGTCGCTTTTGTAAGCATGACTACGTATCTGTGTTTACGCTCATGGACACATAATATATTCTACCCACCTCACAATTTCCTGGAAGTGAAAGAGGGGGAGGAGTTGGTGAAGTGAACTCTGCTGTTGAAGAAATCCATTATATAATGGAATAAATGGCTTTATACCAGAAAGTCACAATTATCAGCATCATTTACACTGAACTCCAGCTCCAAAGAAAGGCAAGTATAAAAAATGAGATGCAGTGATGACCTTTATCAGCTGTGGTGACAGCTATAAATCAGGCCGCAAATTCTCATCAGCTCACTGGACAGAATTCATTACAGACAGAGGTTGCTGCATTGCTTTTTGCCTTTGATTGAGGTATGTCCTATTTAAATAAATGTTCTTGCACTGGAACAAATCACACATTTCAAAACACAAGTCCAAGAATATTATTCATCGATTCTTTTGAGGACTAAGATAATACGGCTTCCAGTCCAGCTAAACCTCACAGTGTTTTGCTTGGAATATGATGCAGATCAATTTGTCCTTCTCTTAAGCAGACCAATTTTCTGTTCATTAATTCAGACGCTGTGTTGATGGCTTGTATTGAATATAATAGCAAGATTTACAGCCCTAACAAATCAGCTCTGCTTCATCTATTCTTCCTTATTCATACCAGAAGTACAGGCAGCAGATTAGCACCTGATATTCAACTTGTTACACTTTAGCAAATAATGGGAAAGTCTTTTATCTCCCACTTCCAACTATGGAGCAACTTTTATGTAATCATCTTGAAGTTTCACAGTTTATTAAAGTCTTATGGTTTTTTAGACCATAGGGAGCAATAAAAGTTTAGTAGCAATGCTAATATGGGCAGTAATGTAACTTCCATCAGTTCATGCTCAAGAAACAGCTACAAAATATTAACAGCCCCACAGACTCGTTAGCTTAATAAACTACTTTACCTGTGCACTGAACTTTGAGCTGAGTTTTATCACTATTTTTTTCAGTAATTAGAAAATATCCTGAGAGGCTTACAATTATCCAAATGTTTTGCTGGCTCTATCTAAAATGTGATTTTCTGCCTAGACCTTAGGAAAATATGCTGTGTTGTTGATATAGGGTGATTATTAAAGCAGTGATATTTTTCAAAATGTCTGATAATTAGGTAATATTCTGTCTCTCAGTTTAGTTGTTCCTGTTAATTCTGGAATACCTGAAAATAATCATTTGGACTATATACTTTCCTTATATAACAAATGATGCTTCAGCCTTAATGGCTTAAGGATATAAAGGTACAGTGTGTAGGGAGCATTAACACTTTTTATCATATCCCAAGTTGTTACCATAAAGGCATTTCTTAAGGATCTGGACACAGAAGCTGGATGTCAAAGTTGTAAATAAGTTGGTGCTGGCTCAGACCCCAGAGGATGTCTCTTCTGGTGTCTGGCCCAGGACAGGAGCAAATGCTTAGGGAAGGTTTTTAAAAGTGGGCAAATTTCTCAAGGTGATAATTCAGGATATGGTTCTAGTCCCTCACAATCTCAGCTTCAAGGGTTTCTGAAAACTGTCTCTCCTCAAAACCTATCATCATTGATGCATTTTTCTTCCATTTCTGTGATTCCTGTTTGGACCCATATGCAGTTCTGGCACCAGCTCTGCTCTGGGACTGTGACTTCCACAGCTTGTTTCCTTTCTGTGTGAAGAAATAATCCCTTCTATTTGTGTTGAACCTGTCACTGGCTGGTGTCATTTAGTGCCTCCCAATATTTATTTTGGAAAAGGCAGGGAACGAGCATTCATTATTTATCTCCTCCATGCTGCTTATGACTTTTTTGACTTCTGTCATAGCTCTGTTCAATCAGTCCTTTTCCAGGTTGAAGAATCTTTGTTTGTTCAGTCATAAATCACATGAAGCAATATTTTAAAGCCTGGAATATAATCAGGCATGCTTATGAAAATGCCATGCCCTTGGACAACACTCCAGAACTAATGACAAAATTTTAATACTATCAAATCCAAACAGCAACTCTCTTCATTATTCTGGTCTCAAATGCAAGTCTTTATCTAAGTCAGATCCTGCATTTTTATTCAGAACCGAAAGTGTTGATAAAATTTATTCCATATTTAAAAGAAAGAGATGCTTTGAGAACTTTAACTATGAGTCTGAAGGGCTGCTTCTCTTATTTGGATGCTGAGAATCTTAAGTCTTTATAATCTTGTTTGGAGAGGATAATCTATATTGCAGCAATGGTTTGGCCTCACAGAATCTGATTCATCTAATCTCAGAAAATATTTTTTTCTTCCTACGCTTATATGTAAAAGTATGATATGTTGTAGATGACTTTTTGTTGATAATAAGTAGAGTGTAAAAACTTTTCGTTTGTACTTCAGGGCATTTTACAATGACAGATAATGACTGTGATGAGAATTGTCTTCACCAGTTTAGAAATTAAAAAAGACTGAAGCATGGATAAGGAGGGACTATGCTAGGTCCATACTCCAAAATTTTGGAAGAACTGGGCCTCTGGACCCACTGTTGTCTTCAGCAAGGTACCTTGCAGTGCACATTTTTTTGTGGTTATGATGAGTTAGGTTCATGCTTTTATGAATTTGGTAGAATTTAAACTCACCTTTGACTCATACCGGGACAACCCATGGGTAGTGTTAAACCATTCCTATGTCCCTAACACTTGTGGGAACCACCATGGTGGCCACCCTGGGGTAGCCACAGTGAAGGCAGACAATGATGAATTGCTTCTCTGGCTGAAACTGGAGGCAGACATTTGTTAGGATCCATCAGTTCTCTATCTTAGTTTAGCCAGGTTGCAAAAAAATACTAACTCTTCTCTTGTGTCAAGAAATGCTCCTGAAGCTCTTAAGGGCAATGTGCTTGGGACTCTTGTTTTATGTTTTATCTGTGGGGCAGTGCTTGTAAGCACTGATCAGACTTGGAACTTCAGTTTATGACATCTGACAAGATTGCAACCTTTACTGTTGTAATGTTTTTTCATCCTGAACCTTTGACCTGCCACCCAACCCTCATTTGGAGTCTCTTTCATACATCTACTTCATCCTTTCTATCTAATAGGCTTTGAGCTTTGAGCTGGAGACTATCTCTCAACTGTGCAGCAGCTACCATGGGGGATTCCTGTCCTTGTCCAGGTGTCCTGAGTGCTGGGTCAGTCCCAAAATGCAATAGGAACAAGCTGATTTGTATTTTTCCATGTGAAAATGGCAATTTCTTTGCATGCCTTTCCTTTTGATATTAATTTGCCAGACAAATGACAGAGCTGGAAGATCTGCATAGTGTTAAGTACAAGAATCTGCTTTTTTAGAGGGTGATTTGCCTTTAACTTACAGAGACTTTCTAGGCATCTGGTTTATTAAACTCCCACAGAGACGGAAGATCTTGGAAACCTTTAAGCAAAAGGAATGTTTTTCAACTTTGTTTTTCTCTATACTAAGAGTATAGCAAGCTGTGAATGTACATTCAGAAGAGGTCACCCTCTTGCATTCAACTCTAGGAAAGTGTGGCAGAATAAACATGTGACAAACACTAACTATGTGGTTTAATGACTGACCTGGAAGCCACTTTAACATCACAACAAGGGCTGCATTAAAAAAAAAAAAATCAATGTTCTTTAGAGGGGAGTTCCTAGCAGTACTTTTGGTTCAAGCCCATAATTAGGTTCTACAAAAATAGACAATTTCAGGTGTCCTTAATGTTCTTTTATTTTCTTCATTGCAGATACTGAATTCATTTATAGAAACCAGAATGGCACAGTGATTCTGAGGAATGTTGAAACTAACAATTCAACAATATTAATAGAAAACAAAAAAATTGTAAGTATTTTCTATAACAAGTACAGGAATTTCACACTCTTTGCAGCTGGATCAGTAAAGCAGAAAATGACTTGAGTTTCAACTTCGTGTATTGTCAAGGAGAAGCAATACTATGGGCTACACAATGACTGATAATGTGAAATTCAACTCCAGCTTTTGTCATTATTCTGCAAGCTCAGTTTCTTTCATACTACAGGAAAGTATCATATAGATATTAGAAGCTAGTCTTGCATATCATATATAATTGAAAGATGCATAATTCTCATCTTTGCATGCTTAATAGAAAAGACAATTGATAGAGTTTACTGTCTGTTGGTAGCATTCTCCACATTCCTCCATGCAAATACTTATTTTTTAATTTGTGGGTTTGCTGATATTTCTTGCCTAATGGTTGAAATGTAATTTCAGTGTTGCTAATGAATAGTGTTGATGAATTGGAGTTGCATATGAGAGAAACCCCAAGAAATTATTGGGAAAAGAAGCTAGTAGGTGGTTATTAAAATGAATTAAAAGAAAATGAATTCATAGCTCATACAGAGTATTACGTATAATGATAAAAGTGTTTTGTAGCATTGTTTTTTGTAGCAGATGAAAGCAGTATTGTGGCAGAAGTTAGTACATTAAATGTCAGAGTTTTTTCGGTATTTCCTGTAAGAAGTTAGTTTCCAAAGTAAAATACACTTATGTTTGCTCCAACAATGAAATATGAATCACATCATCCTGGTAAAGTTGCCACTTATGCAGTACCTGCCTAAGGTTTTTATTAACTTGAGGTGTTTTTGTTGTACTGTATCATTACAAAACTACAAAAGCAGAGGGTGGCTAACGGGGGCTTATCTTAATGACTCAAGAACTACAGAAAACAGCTTTGGAAACTCAAAAGCTAGAAGTATTTCTACAAGAAAACTATAAAACCACATTCCAAGTTGATTTTATTTTGCAGTATATGACTCATACAAAGCTCAAGCACAGTATTAATTCTTGTTTAATGAGACAAAAAAATTATCACTGAATTGTTATTGCCGAACACAACCTTAAACTTCACACTCTGCCATTTAACCTTTGCTATATCACATAAGCAATCCTTTTTTACCAGACCGTAACCCCTTTCTTTACAGTTCTACTCAGGGTAAAGGAATGAGCTGGCTTCCTTTAGTGTCAAGGTCTGTTGACGTTAAACTGTTTCCTTTTGGCCTCTGTTTATTCCCATGGATTTTAATTTTTGTAAGAAAAGCACAGTGTTACAAGATGATCCTACTATTTCGTGCCATGGCCTCCCTGCTGCCTGTTCTACCCTTGCTCCTCTGCTCTCTCGATAAATAAATCTGCAGATCCACCTCCTCATTCATTCAAAAAGACCCAATAAGCCACTGTTACACACACACGTAGCATTTGTCCTCTTCTTTCCCAGCCTTGAGTCAGAAGAACTTTTTCTGCCTTGGCATGTTGTCCTTTCTACATGTTATTAATATTACAGCAAATAAAATCTGTTTTCATGCTGACACTGCTGACCTTCAGTTTCCCTTGGCAGTCCCCATTATGATCCTCACTGACCCATCAACCCAGGTTGCTCAGAGAAGCTGTAGGTGCCCCATCCCTAGCAACATTCAAGGACAGGCTGGACGGGGCTCTGAGCAACCTGACCTGAAGATGTCCCCACTCACTGCACAGGGGTTGGTCTAAGTGACCTTAAAGGTTCCTTCCAACCCAAACCATCCTGTGATTCTATAATCAGTCTCCTCTGCCTTTGGCTGTCCCTTGACTTCCCCACACACTACTTCCAGCCTCGCTTGCCTTGGGAAGGGATCTCCCAGGGGGGTGCTGTGCATTTCCATGCGGCCCAAATTCCACCTTCCAGTTTGCTCCTTGAGAATCTCTCAAGGACTTGCATCTCATTTGTTAGGTGAGAGGGTGAGTTTTTAAAGGCAGTGGATGAGCGACATGTTAGTGACATCTCTCTTTGACCTTGGTGCACCAGCAACGTGTTATATTGAAACATGCTGGAAAAGAGAAGGGATGTCTGAGCTATACAAATGATAAGTGCAGCAGTGAAACGGTAATTCCTGACAAGTCTCTGATATTTTGGCATCTATTCTTGTTAGTAAGGCTTACAGCACAGCTTTTTGCAGAACCCAGGTCACGGTCCACCTGGAAAGCTGTATCACCACAGCATCCCAAAATACTTTTTAGCTGGGGAAAATAGGGATAGTTTTCCTCAGTGTTGTCTTAATTGGGACAGGTAGTGGAGTCTTTTTATAATAGTTTGCTCTGGCAGGAATTTACTGTTCATTATCTTCAACACTTTGGAGGGTGACAACAGGGAATAAGGGAATTAATAAATTGACATTTTTCAGGGTTTCTACTACCTGCTGCCATAACTGACCCACCAGCCACTGTGCAGTAGTTCTGTAAGGAAAATTCTGATTTTTTTGAGATAGCTCTCTGGTGTGAGTCACAATGCAGTTATGTTTTCTTTTATGGGAGCACATATGTGCCCACAAAACATTTCTGGTTTTTTAAAAGAGTTGTGATGTATTATTTTTCAAGGCACTTAGTCTGGCAATATTCTTCTTCATTAGAAACTTAGTCATAACAATTAGTTATAGATGTTATTGCCTTGCCTGAAAAAATGAAAATATTTATTTAAATGTCTGTTTTGTTTTCTAGGTTTCCTTAAAGGCTATTCGATATGAAGTGTCACCTGACCGGGAATATGCACTTTTTGCTTTTAACGTTGAACCAGTAAGTAAATACATTCAGTTTCAAAATACACAGCCAGTGGTGGGATTTCTACCCCACCACCTCTATGCCAGTAAGATGATATTTTAAATTAATTGCTTCCTATGAAACAAAGAAAGAAAACCCCTCACTTCGATGCTCTGAGAGCATGTCATACTGCCATCTAGTAGAGGAGAAAGGTATAAATTACACCGGAGGGAAACACTGTCGTTCCCAGGATTTTTTAGTCTTTGGGAGGGGGATTGTAAGGACACGTCTTTGCTACAAGGATTTCTATTCCTCTTCTGTGTAATTTTTTTTCCATGGTGCCTTTTTCAGTCACGCTATAAATTTCTTCCCCAGAACAAAAAGCAACTGTCAGTGTCTCCAACAACTGAAATAATACATTAATTATAGTGTCACTGTTCCCAGTGCTGCAGTTAGGGTTGAGCTATCACTTTCATTATAATTCCTTTTCTTCAGAGGGTTAGGTATAAATCATTTGTAAGAAATCACCGTTGGGTTACTAGTAAGTTTTAGATTAGGGTGAATTTTCTACCAGACTTCAAAAGAGAGAAGTGTAATGAGTCATTTTTAAATGATGACTAAAGAATCAGACACATGGGAAGCAGTTCTTGGACATGAATAATATTTATTTTCTCTTTAAATTCTGCTGGTATAAGACCTGAAATGTTTGAATGATAGCTATGCTGTACTGTTTGGATAAACTATAACCCCCATACATTTTGTTTCCATAATCTAGAATTACACCAATTCCTCAAAATGCAAATAATTCATTCACCAGCAACAGTAATTTTTCTTCCATGAAATAAATCTTGTTTCAGCTGGTAACCAAAGGAGATTTGTTGGTCCTTTAGGTAGCGGAGGCTGTGGCTCCATTGCTCATTTGATGTCTGTGCTGTATCTTTGGAGTTATTCCTGACTCACAGTGGTATAGAAGTCAGGAGAACCACGCTTGGTGTTAGAAAAAGTTCAAATAAAACTGTATCAGACAGTTTAGGGGTAATTCTTGAAGACTGTTTGCTGGGAAATCAGTATTGGTGCAACTTAACTTACCCAAAGCTTAGCAGAGTTCTAGACAGAGATGTATGTGAAAGTGTTAAGTTAAATCAAAATATGGGGAAGGCAGCCTAATGGCCACTGAACGAGCAAAGCCTTTGCCTGAGAGCCCCCCTGCCTTGTGTGCCAGAGGTGTTTTGCAAAATTCAGTCTTTTTAGCAGAGATTGGCGTTTGACTGTGGAAGCCCTGTGCTGACACTGCTCAGATGCATTGTGCGAGCTGGAAGAGCCTCGAGGAGACATGGCTAGCTCAGTTCCTCTGAGAATGAGAGAAAAAATCCAATAATGAGAAAAATTATAATGAGAGAAGAAATTTCATTCCTAAAAAGCAGTAGTAAGAAATTCACTTTTTATTCTCGGCCTTTACTTGCTGAAAGGGCTGCACACTGGGAACATCTGCAAGAAGCGCAGTTATGGGGGCTTTTGCAGACCTGACTTTGCCTTCAGCCTGCAGAGTAACACTTGATGTAGGCAATAGAGGAGGAGGAGAATAGGCATGGAAAGGTATTCCTCTCTGTTCCCCACTCTGCATTTCAGCATATGCAGATCTGTTCTGGGGTGCAGGCAAACCATGGGGTTGTGGTGCTTTAGATGCCTGGCTGGAGAAAAGAGAGCAGCACAGAGCCAAGGGCTCCCTTCCTCACACTACAAATCCCTCCCGAAAGGAAAACCCAGGGTGGCAAGCTGGAAACATGGCCTTTGGGAAGATTTAAAGATGTGACTGGATGTGTATTCAGTGTATTCAAGTATTGCAGATTGTTCAAATATTGATATATGAGATTGCAATAGCAAGAGTTTCTGAAATAGTTTTCTAAAACAAAACAAAAGTAAAACCCATCCTGTTTTCTTTAAGATCCGTGATTATAAAGGATACAATGATTTTTTTTAAGAAGTATACCAATAAACGGGTAGTAAGATTTGCTTTTGAATATTGCATCCTTAAGCCATGGTTGTTGTTTATTAAAGTTGCAATAACTGTTAAATTACTTATTCAGCTTTCTTCTCACTTGGTATGCAGACTGTGGCTACTAATAATTGCACGTTAGTTAGCTTTTCATATTTTCTGCATTTCAAACTGTATTCTTGGACAAAATTCAAATTACGCTGTTTTCTGCAACACAAGAAATTGATTAGCAAAGCCTTGGGCAGTTGTCCTTGTTGCAAAGTCAAAAGGAAAACTCAGGAAATGTGTTGGCAAAGGATGTTTGTTTAAAGTGCAATTCTACAAATTCTTGCAAAAAAGAAACTTCTTGAAACTATCATATACTGATTTTGTAGGTGTCAGTAAGTGTTGCTTTATCTTTTGCCATTTAAAAGTTGCCTTTTGTTTGTGAGTACAGATGTTTTCATAATTATTTGACACAATATACTTAAGCTGCATTTACATATATGTATAACTTAATATACATCATAAGAATTAATCTTTTGTCTGAATTATTCATATATAATATGAATTATTTCAGCCTCTATTTTTAATACCAGCTAGGAATAAACATCAAAATAGAAGAGCATAATGTGTCACTCCAATGAAGTGAAGTATTTTAAAGAAAAATGCTACTAAAGCAATCTCCTGCCAGTAATAGTTTTCTTCTAAGTTTTTTCTGTTTATTTGCACAGAGGCATCTCAGCTCAGTGCTGGGTCTGAGTAGCAGCACTGACACCCACGCTGGAATAACACAGCCCTGAACTGGCAGACACCTATTTTGCAAAGATATTGAGGCAACTAATGTGTGTTTTCCTGTTGTATCACTTCATCATCTTAGGGGATGATGAATTAATGCCGGTTCCTTAAAATATATTTCTCCCAGGAAGCTTGGCAGGCAGTAGTGAGACTGGTGTGGGTACATTGTGGCTAGTCAGGCTGTCAGGTTTCATTCTAAATGCTATTTTGCTGTGCTTATATTTACAGAAGTTTAATCTCTCAGGCAGCAATATTCTGGGTAAGCCTTGTGCTAATAGGGAGCTTTTGTAACCTTGAGCACAGAAGATTTGTTCTTTTTCTGGAAAGGTCACAGGGAAGGCGCTAGGCTTTTTTGTCTTTAAAACACTCTTGCAATTTTTCTGTTGTTTTTTGTTTCTTTATACCAGAGCAAGGTCCAACCTGAGGCTGAAAGCACTGGGTGAAGTTCTGGGAAAGTGTTGGGAAATAAATACACCTGTAGAGAAACTTTGATTTCAAATCATCCTTCCCCAAAACATGAGAAGCAGCTGAGAGAACTGGAGTTATTTAGTTTGGAAAAGAGGAGACTGAGGGGAAACCTGATCACTGTCTACAGCTACCTGAAATGAGGTTGTAGTGAGGTGGATATTGGTCTCTTCTTCCATGTAACTAGTGATTAGACAAGAGGAAATGGCCTCTCTCCCTGAGGGGAGAGTTAGATTGGATATTAGGAAAAATTTACTTACTGAAAGAGTGGTCAAGCACTGGAACAGGCTGTCCAGGGAGGTGGTGGAGTCACCCTTCCTGGAGGTGTTAAAAAACTGTGTAGATGTGACACTTCAGGACATGATTTAGTGGGCATGGTGGTGTTAGGTTGACGGTTGGACTTGATGATCTTAGAGGTCTCTTACAACATTAATGATGCTGTGATTCTGTTATTCTGTATGTGTGGATTCTGGCTATAGAGTTCAGTAACCCCAAAACACCTGGGCAAATTTGGGTTCAGCCACTGCATCTCTGCAGAAAGGGTGCAGAGGGCCAAGGCTGTGGCAAAGCCACTTTTGCCCAGAACATGGCTCCACCAGCATTGCTGGATGAGCTCTATGCTTCCTGCACGCCTCCCAAGGAGACACAGAGGTCTCTGGTGTTTGGGTTGGAATCACCTTTGTGGGTCTCCATGGTCTCCAAAAGGGATTTCCTAAATTGCCAAGTGGCAAACCAACTCTTAAATTCAGTAGCATTTCTGAAATACAAGAAATAGAAGAACGCAAATGAGAAGAAAATTTATTTTCTTGAGTGACATGGTGAGACATTAAATAGAGAATATTTAATTGCATTTATTATTAATAGCTGTCGTTGTAATGCAAGCGAGGAAATAAAGTGGCCGAGATTCTTCTTAAAGCTATTTGTTCTTCATTTCCAATTTACCAGTCCATTACTGCATTTGAGCTAGTTAGGAGCAATTACCCACAGGAAATCCTGGCTGATTAATATGGACCAAACTGCTAAGTCTTCTGAACAACAATTAGGGCTTAGAGAATTTTATGGCTGATACAACAACCACTGTTACCTATTTTGCAGTTAAAGGAATGCATTGTTATAATGCTGAAAGCTGCAAAGAATTAATCATTGTTGTAATTAGAGCAGGACCAACTATTCTTTTTTTAGAGTAGTTTATGTGATGAGTTCAGTATTTCTTTTCACTCAGCCTGTTGCTATACATCTCACGGGACTGGTGGGACCAGAGACCTCAGAGCTATCCAGTACAAACCCTGAACTTTGTGATCAGAGCATGAATGAAATGAAAAAGCAGTATTTGTAGAAAGCAGCATATTATTATTGTTGTTACTATTTTTTTTATTTGTCCTATTCTAGTTGTTACATGGAATGAACAGGTTTCGTGCTTATGGCTCCAGTTACAACCTCATACTGCTTTAATTAGTTGTGTAAAAATTAAAATAATATAACACTTGTTATTTCCAAAACACTAATGGGTATAAATATTAATGAATCCTCATAACATCCTTTTGAGTTAGGTGAGAACTATTATTATGATAAATATGCCTCTGAAAATTAGACAGTGTCATAACTATCATCAGTAATACTGCTAATATTGTAGCTAGGATATTTATCACTTAATTGAAATGGATTCACCAGTGCTAGAAATAGGTTTGCATAAACCTGTTTTCTTTCTGTGGCAATAAATATATTTCAAATTTACTTTTTTCATTCCCACCCAGTGTTGTTTTCAGGAACAATGAAGATGTATAGTGATTATACTATGTAAAGTGAGCACAGAATACTTCTACCATAAAATAATGCTACTTGGTTTAGTTATTTGTTTAATTTTTGGTGTTTGTTCTAAACCAGTAAAATTTTTGAGTGGAGCATTTTGAAGGGAAAAGTTTATGTTTATAGCTTTCATATAATTTTTTCATATGAATAGTTTTCAATCTTTGTTGCCCTCAGAAGGGCTCCTTTTCTATTGGAAAGCTGCACACTGTAAGGGCAGTATTGGCTATTATAGGAAGCTTGTGGCTAAAACTCTTTTCCCAACATTTTCAAGCCTAAAGCATCATAACTTTGTTTACTTACAAGAATTAGTTACCCTTTAGTAGGACAAATAACTGTAGCTTCCCTTCCTACATAAACAGAAGGAAAAAATAAGTCCTAATAATGTAAAGTTTATATTAATTAAAATGTTTTTCTGATCTTACATTTGTAAGTTTGTGTGTCTTCAAGGAAAATATCTTCTCTTTTCTTGATTCGCTAGAGGACTGTCATCATTCAGTGCTTCTTTAACGAGCGGAAGTTGAGTTATTAACGAATTAGTGGAACTCCATAGAGCAGCCACCTGACGATTTACTAAATCTTGGATCGTTTTCATGAAAACTACATCTTCAATTGCTTTCCACAGAATAAATATTATTAATACCATTCAGCTAATATTTAATATTTCAGTGTAATACTTACAACTTCTGAAAATTGCACCATTTTTATGAGAGTGCCCATGTGGGGTTTTAGTGAGGGGATTCCAAGGTGCCAGGACTGAAAGTGAAGGACATTCTTTTTCTGCCTTCTTCTTACATGTTCTTCAGTCCTGGTTTTGAGTCATATTATTTCAACAGCCGAGATCAGTAGAGTAAATATCCTTGTTTAATAATGTGCTTTTTATCCTATTTGTAGTCAGAAGAACAGAAGTGCTCTAGCTACATTTACATAACAAAAGCTAAGGCTTGTGTGTCCAGAAGTATTGTATGAACAAGAAAATACCAAGAACATAAGGAAGGTTAATTTTCTGGGTAATAGTTTACTTTGGATTTGCAGCTGAAGCCGCAGCTATTATTTGACAAAATTGAGAGGCAATAATTTATTTTAAAAGAAGAGTGTTGTGGGGTTTTTTAATTATGAATCTGGTCTACTTAAAACGCCCTTTGTGAGAGACCACCTATCTTTTCTAATCTCAAAATCACCATGAATCACCCTAATCTTTCATTTTTAATGTGGGCTGGATAGCAACAAGATAGACAAAAGAGGATTTTCAAAGGCATCAGAGGTTGAATCAAAAATGTTTCTACACTTCCGTTGGCTTTGCTATCAGAGGTGGAGGTGTGCAGCTCACCCAGGACACAGCACTTTGCAGTCACCTTGCATTAAATAAAACAACACTGCTAATAAAGAAAGTCTGAGCAATTAGGAGATTTTCCTACCAATGAACATCAGTTTGGGCTGAAGTAGCAATATCTCTGTCAGACATACTGACGTACCGAGTTTTTCTGTCGCGTGTTGGTATCAGTAATTGGTTCAGCCTAATTAATATTTGATATCTGCAGTGGCACAGAGAGGGAAGGTTGCCACACAACTCTAGAGGGATTTATGGGTTTTCAAAACTCTATTACAGCGTTGTGCAAACACTGCCTGCTCAGGTGTCCTCAGTTGTGCCTTTGACAACAGAGCACTTTCGTTTACAACTTTTTTTCTGCTGCACATGCTTACAGAATTAAAAATTCTTGCTATGGGAGGGTAGATACACATTTTGATTGAGTAAACATGTTATTGGGTGGTGGGAATATTTGTTCTTACTCTTCAGCAGTCATCACTCTGTCCAATTTCTGTCACATTGTGTGTTTAGAGTAAAAATTTTTGGATGCAGGCACAGGACAGTGGAGAAATAATTGATGACAAGTTTAATCCTAGACCTCCGTTTTGAAGGAGAAACTTCAGAAATTAATTTCATGTTGGTAACTTTCAAGATCAATTTTGGACTCGCACAGGGGAAGAAAAGAGGTCAAACCTGTTCTTTATTTTGTTTGTTTTGGAGGAGCCTTGTGGTTCACTTCAAATCCCTATAAAGCTATGGCAGAAAATGTTTTCCTTTATGTAGACTTATCTGTTGCTCTTAGCATCAGTCCTGCTTTGGCACAGCCCAGTTTAATTATTAAAAAAATCCAGCTTAAATGAGAAGAGTGGGGTTAGACACTCAAATACATGAGCTGCAGGTACCTTTTGGTACTAAAGTTCCTTGGGACATGGGACAAGGGGTTCCTAATTAAAACTAAACGTCTGGCATAACTGAGTCATAACTCAGGGCAGATGCAGCAATAAAACATATAGAGTGAAAATGACATCCTAAATCTGCATACTTTTTCTTTATTTTCCATTCTTAACAAAGGGGACATGATAGCCACCGAATCTCAGCAAAGAGGAATGTGTGGAGACTTGCTGTGTTTATTGTCCATGGGAAAAGATGTTTAAGTCCCTGAAATGCAAGGAATGGGTGCCCACCCCAGCATCAGGTCCTTAGCAGGTGCTCTAGGAATGGGATGATCTCAATGTTGAAGGAACTAGTGAGGACCCATTTATCATGGATGGCCACCATGTTTGCTTGTGGCCTACAGCTCTTTCCTGGAGCAAACAATGAAACCTCATTGGGATCCCAAATTTTTAGCTATATTGATCTCTGTTATTGGGGGATGCTTGCAGCACTAAGTTGGTGCTTATGAAATGAACATCTAGATACCTTCTTAAAACATGATACAATGTGTTTGCCTGAGCTGAGAGTCAAAGCTTTTCCCAGAGGGTCTTCGTGCAGTCCTCAGTCCCCACTTTCCAGTTTTGCTTACGCTTATGCTTTCTCCTTCTATAGCAATTTTTTCAGTAAAACTGCACCGAATCTCAATTTTTTACTGAGTCTCCATTCCAGAAAGCGTTATTTAGTGTGTTTATTTCAACGAAAAACTAACTGCATGAAATGGAGCGCATTAAAAACTGAGTATGCTGACTTCAGCTGCTGTGGTACCTTTTTCTATTAAAAACAAAGGATTAAACTCTTGCTGTTCTTCTAATAATGTGGATAAACAGAGTTAGGACTAAACTTTAAGCCTTCCAATTTGAGCTGGGAGACTTCAACACAAATTGCACAGACATGACTGTCTCTGGTTAAGGCTCAGGGCAAGCCCGGGGAGCGGTATTTTCTCTCTATTGTCTCCTACTCTCCCAGCGGAGGATTAAAAAAAAGGGTTGGAAGTTAAGACTATAACAAGTTTAATGAAAAACAACAGGGGAAAGGAAAAGGGAATTAATAAGGGACAAACGATATTTAACTATACACAAAACCCGATCCCAGTAGTCCCGAGTGGAAGTGCCCGAGCAGTGCCTCATGGCCGCTGTGACTGCTGTGACTCATCACCAGGGACCGCAGTGGTGCCAGGGAGTGGATGGTGGTGGATGCTGCTGAGCACGTGGAGGTAGCCCCAGCCCTCTGGAGATGCAACAGGAAGCAGCCCAGGAAAGCCAGGAAAAGCCCGCAAAAACCTTGGGCCTCCTCGTTTTTTATAGACTGTGGCCAGAAAGGGGAGGGAACAGTACTGATCTGTGACCCCCCCAGGGTCCTACAGACACCACCTGTCCTTCCCTTTCAGGCTGTTAACCCTTAAACCATAACAATGACTGAGTGCAAAATAATATTTCAGACTAAGTTGGACAGCCTTGCTTATGTAGCAGAGGCCAACAAACTGTATCCTATGTTTATTCGCAGATATGGGTATACATCAGTAAACTGAAAAGCAAATCCACCGTTCCAGGGAAGAATAGAGCAATATCAAAATTCAGAAATAATTAGTCTGTCATGCTAAAGTACATAGGTATATTATGTATTGGTATCAGCTATCAGCAGTCTTCCTCTGTAAATATTTTCTTTAGCAAATGAGATTTTCATCAAACAGAGAAGGGAAAATAAAAAGACTCAAGGCAAAACACTATGATACAAAAATAACCAATTTTTCTTTGCTTGGACAATATTAAATTTTTCATTCTGCTTCTGAGTGTGTATAGGTGATCTAACTTGAACAGACAAACTGCTAGAGATTAATTTTCAAATGAAATTCACAAAACATCTTAAAAATAACCTGCAATTTATTTTTTAATAAAACACAGGTAGAGTAATTGTACAATGTCTCCTAGATAGTCAAAATCAGATAGATAGTCAGCAGTAAAATAATTGCAGTTTTCTTTCATGCACTCCCATGGGAATCCATCTCAGTGAAACACCAGGGAACTTTCTGTGCTTTAAGAGGAATGAAATAAATGCAGCTATATAAAAATTATTGGAAAAAAGTAGAACTTAAAAAAGAACTAAGTTCCTTGAAACATACAGAAGCTTCAAAATGACATTTGAGGTGAATTCCTGGTTTTAGCATAATTTTACTTCCTAACTTTTTAAGGACAATAAGGATCCCTGGATTGTGATAAGTATAGATAGTTGTTTTAAAATGTTAAGGAAAGAAATATATTAAGAATAAGATGCAAAATGGGAAAACAACAGTGATTTAAAAGGCATTAGAAAGCAAAATCAGAAAGAATTTAATTCTGGTGTCTATGCAGAACCATGGGAAGGAGTCCCAGCCTGCAGGAGTTTTTAATCTAATGTTTCTTATTTCCAGTCTTATTTATTTTTTTATTTATTTATCTTTAATCTCTGAAATAGGAAAAAAATATATTTAGTGCCCCCTTCTGGAAAACCAGATCTTACTGTGCAGAGCACCCCAATGAAATTTGTGTACTCAGAAAAGCAAATCCTCTGATGCAAATGTTCTCTTCAGCTGAGTTACATGCCTAAATCCAAGGAGTGTGTGGCTCTGTGTTTACTCTGAACAAGTGCATTTTATCTCTTTAACTGCCTGCAGAGCTCTGTTTTTATCAGGGCTATGTTAAAACCAATAATTTATGTACCTCCTTGGGCAGTTAATGGCCCACATTTGAAAATGGAATCTTCTGTTCTCTTTTATTCTCTGCTCAAAAAACCTCTTTCTTGAAAAGGGGAACGAATCATAGGGCTTTGGTCAAGTCTTTAAAAGCATGACTCCGCAGATTTTTATGTGCAAGAGTGGAAAAATACCCTTACAGCGAAGCTGTTGATGGTGGTGCAGCAGGCAAGGAACAGGGGATGCTCTGTGCCTCTTCCTCTCCTGTTTGCTCTCCCCTCACTTTTTGAAGAGGTGCCCATCATCACCACAGTCCATTTACCCCTTGGAAGGTGTCCACAGCAGCACAAGAATGACGGGCAAAAAGCCCTGCTGTCTTGTATGTGATCTCAGTTTATTTTTCCTTATGTCAGAAAACAGAAGTGTCACTTCCAGTGAATTAGATCCATGTGTACATCGAGATACAGCTCAGAATCTTCTGATCTCAGGAACTGGAAAATGAATCTTTTGCTGAACAGAGAGCACATTTTTGGACCAAAGTCCCTGGCATATATCTGAATACTTTCGTTCTCTTTTCACATCAGCTTCAGTGCTCTTAAACTTCTGCTCTCTAATCCTTTTTGAAAGGCTCATCTTTCTTGCTTGGCTTGCTTTCTCTGAGTTTTCTGGGAGAGCCCTGAGCCTATGACCACCATAAAAGATTTCAGTGACAGTGCTAACTTCTTTGTATTATTCATCCTCTCAACTGCTATAGTAGAAAAGCAAATTTGATATGCTAAGAGTAAATTTTAATAGAAAGAACATATGCTGTGGTTCTGTAGTTGCTAATTTTTGCAGCTACAGTGAATTATTTAAAACTGAATAAATTAATTAGATATACTTAGTATTCAGCCCATTTTCATGGCTTGGTTCTCATGTAATTGCTACAAAGCTTGCACCAGTTGCATTGTAAATTTTAAGAAAAAGGGAGGTTTAGAATCTCTCCACGTTTGGTCTTCCCAGCTGAAGAAATGTTTCATTTAAAGAAGGCATTATCTAATGCTTCATTAAAAATATTGATTATTAAGCATTGATTTCTCATGCTGCCCTTCAGCTCTCAGACTTCTAACTCCAAAGTCAATGAAGGTGATCATCAGTCAAATGAATGCAGATGTGAATGACTTAAGCTCCCCATCTGTGTCAGCTCACCTGGACTGCCTTTATAATCCATGTGCTCTGGGGTATAAACTTGGGTCTAAGGTAGACACCAAATATGGGTTGGAGACATCATATCCCAAACAGGCTTTTGGCACCATTGGCTGGGAAGAGGGTGGTGTTGCATGAGGTTGTAGGTGCAAAAAGGCCAAATGCCTGCCTGTAAAGAATGACTGGAGAGGTCAATGGCAGAGACTTCCAACAAGGCAGACAGCTGCAAAGAGAGTTCCTCCAGGCTGCAAACTGCAACAGCCTGGGAAAGTATTTTGGGCAAGGATGACTATAAATAAGCTAAGTTTTCTTTCTCAATTGGCTTTGGTTGACTGTCTGAACCAAGATAGTGAACCAGACGGACTTTGAGTCTGACCCAATACAGATATTATTATGACCACAAATACTATAAGAGAAACATAGTTTTATGTTTTTCATGTGTTTGTATGGATTTGTTTCCTGGGTTTGGGATAACTGTTGTATCCTTCTAAAACTTTTATTTGGCCCTAGGCTACATTTGCACTCATATTACATAATAATGCAAAGCTGTTTGTTTATCTTTTACTTCTTTTCCTTAGATCATTTGATATGTTAGAATTGCAACATTAACTTTGTACTAGATAATTTAATTTTCATTTCTGAGTTTCTGAACAGGACTATAAAACAAGGCAAGTGCAGCGCTTGGAGAATTTCCATCCAGTCTTACACTATGTCTGCTGCAAAGTGGGAGGGGAACCTGGGAGTTGATACCATGTGATGTGAATACCGATGAAAGTTTAAAAACAAGATCAACAACAAAACAAGCTCATTATTCATAATCCTGACTCATAATTCTTAATAACTTGCAGATGCTTCCCAATAACCTGAGCAATGACAAGTGCACAGAGGCTGGTGAAAAATCCTGCCGAGTGTTTTCTAGCTATCATTTTATTTATCAGTAAAAAATGGAGCGGTTGTCCTTTAAGCCAGTGACTGCAAGTGCTTGCTGGTGCTGCTGGTGCCAGTGGAGCACTGTGAGGGACAGGTGGCTCGAGAGCAAAAGGAGGCTTTTGTAATTGCTTGGCAGAGCAGAGCTGTATTAGAGTGCAGCAGCAGTTGGCAGATTGGATTAACGCTCTCCTAGGGGCGAGATCTGGCACACGAGCTGTATGTTAATACCTGTAGCCTAAGCTGATTCTGGAGCTGCATTTTTAACAAAAAGGAGCATCCACTTTACTTCCACCATGTCACCAAGTCATAAATCCTAAAGCTGGCCTTGAAATTCCCTTTTGGCATCATCAGCAGTAGAAGGCTCTCGAAAGTGTAACTTGGAAACAAATATTTTAATAAAGAATTATTCTCATGAAACAACTGAGATAGATAATCAGTTTGTGGAACATGAAGTAACAGCATTATCCTACAGCACTGCAGTCCATCTACGGCTGTAGTGGATATTGCCATCACACTTTATTTTTGATTATTTTGCAAACTAGAGATGACACTATTTGCAAAGGAGTAACTCCTGGGCTTAGCTAGTTCAGAGACCTCTGGCTTGGTGGCTGGAAAGTCAAGTTGTAATCCCAGCAGTTCCCCTGTATGTTTGTGGAAGAGATTTACATATTAACCATGTGTGTTGCATGTGTTACTATTACAGCTGGCTTGAGCTTGAGTTACAAATGCTTCTAAAATGCAAATCCCCATGGCATGAATGTGCTGTCCCTTCCTGATGTCACCTTGATGTGTGTTGATTGCTGCTCAGAGGAAGCCTTTTCAGTGTAAGTGATTGGACATTCACAGCACTGCATACTTGGAGAAGCGTTCTGGTTGTCCTCTACACACCAAGGACAAGTTTGTAAAGGGTCCTTCAGGCTTGTATTGAAATGATTTAGTTTTCAGTCTTAGAGACTGAATTGTTAAAAGATTTGAAAAACAAAGCCATGCAAAAATGCTTCACAGAATCACAGGATCTTAGGAGTTGGAAGGGACCTTGAAAGATCATCCAGTCCAACCCCCCTGCCAGAGCAGGATCACCTAATCTAGGTTGCAGAGGAATGCGTCCAGATGGGTCTTGAATGTCTCCAGAGAAGGAGACTACACAACCTCTCTGGGCAGCCTGTTCTAGTGCTCTGTAGCCTTTACAGTAAAAAAGTTTTTCCTCATGTTCAGATTGAACCTCCTATGCTCCAGCTTGCACCCATTGCCCCTTGTCCTGTCATTGACTGTCACTGAGAAGAGCCTGGCTCCTTCCTCCTGACACTCATCCTTTACAAATTTATAAACATTAATGAGGTCACCTCTCAGTCTCCTCTGCTTCAAGCTAAAGAGATCCAGCTCCCTCAGCCGCTCTTCATAAGGGAGATGCTCCACTCCCTCCATCATCTTTGTGGCTCTGTGCTGGACTCTTTCAAGCAATTCCCTGGTCGTCTTGAACTGAGGGGCCCAGAACTGAACACAATATTCCAAATGTGATCTCACCAGGGCAGAGTAGAGGGGAAGGAGAACCTCTCTCGACCTACAACCACCCCTTCTCATACACCCCAGGATGCCACTGGCCTTCTTGGCCACAAGGGCACATTGCTGGCTCATGGTCATCCTGCTGTCCACCAACACCCCCAGGTCCTTCTCTGCCTGGCAGCTCCAACCGCTCGTTCCCAAGCCTGTAGCGCTGCATGGGGTTATTGTGACCGAAGTGCAGGACCCAGCACTTGGCCTTGTTGAAGCTCATCCAGTTGGCCTCAGCCCATTGATTCAGCCTATCCAGGTCCCTCTGCAGAGCCTTCCTACCCTCAGGCAGATCAACACTTCCTGATGATCTACTGCCTCTTGTGTTCTCCCACTCTCCATCCCCTGTAGAGAGCATTTTATTCCTTTCTTCCAAATCAATTGATAAAATCTCTTCCTGATTCTGCAGATACCTGATCACTGATCCTTGATTGCCTATGACACTGAGTAGCAGTGGAGCAGCTCCTTATTCACACTAGTGTGGCTGAGATGAGGCACTGACAATATCTCTCTGAGACATTGAGTGCTTCATGATGGCTGTGTCATTTCATCCAGACAGAGGTACACTGCTGGGTCAAGATCCTCCTCTTCCCAACAACAATTATTCCCTCCCATAACTCAACTGTAATACTTGCATTCACCAGGTATATATCTTCCTCTCTTTGCCCAAGCATTGATTTAAGTTAGTTCGTCTGGAATACACAGACATTTATAGCAAAGGCAACCAGTTGTCAAATGCTTTTTATTTCAGTTAATCCTTTTCTGACCTTTCCTGCTCAAACCTGTTTCCCCTGTCCCCGCTCTTTCCTGAGCTCCCCAGACCTCCCTGGATTGTGTCTCAGTGTGCACTTTCTGTGGTTGTGACTGTGTTACACATGTGGCTCATCAGCTGAATATGGTGCTATGGCTAAGAGCATCCCAGATCAGGTGTTTGATAACAGCTGTGGCTTATTTGCTGCCAATGCACAGGAAATACTCATTGATAGCATTTCGTTATGGTTTTCCTACATTATTAGAGGCACAAAGAGAAATGGGCAGTATTCCTCGAAGGGCTGTAGAAATAGACTGTACATGGCATGAGACTATATTAGAGGTACATTACTTGGGAAGTGATAAAGTATAAAGGGATAATTCAATGTAGAGGCAAAAAAGAATGTGCTAGCTCAGAAGAAAGCAAAATAGGTCAGTATCACAGTGAATTTGCAAGGCGAGAATATTGAAAAGACCTCAAATTATATGGCTGTATTGATTTGTTTGGTTCTTGCAAGTAAAAAAGCTCCACTGTGTGTAGGGTACAAAGTACCAGTATGGATTTTGGTGTGGGTTTTTTTTAATGACAGTGAGACAAAAAGGATAAATATCATGTGGTTTTTCAGAGAATCTAATTCCAGGCCAGTTACTGTGGAGTGCCTATTAGCAATAGAATGTTGGTAATACTTTGCTGAAGTAGTTGGACTGGGGAGAGTACTGCTGACGAATCAGTCTCCACCAGTAGAAAAAACTAAAAAGGTTGTTACTTAACTGCCCACAAATGGTATCTCAGCCAGAGGTAACTGCCTGTGCTCTAAATCACAAATAAGTGGGAGAAGTAAAAAAAAGATCAGAAATTGAACAAAACATTACCGAGAAGTTGGTGGTCAGCTGCAGGTCTGGATTCTCCATCCCTTTGGAGAGTCAGGTCAGCACATAATAGAAAAAGGATTTAATCTCAACAGAATAGAAGGGTTCAAGTTATTAATCAGTTTTCAGGTTGTGCAGCCCCAATAAAGCCAAAGTTTTAAAGTTCAATCAAGGCAAAGGATGTTGAGTCATTAAGTGAAAATTTCGTCTTTGATGTTAATTTCCTTCAAGGATGCAGAAAGTTCTGCAAATAGGTACAGTGGCCTGCTTTAATTCACCACAGAATACCATAAAGAAGTGTAGCAGTGAGGTATTTTCAGTCAGACAATTATCCTTTTCTCTGCTGGAAGAGTTATACGAATGACATAGCTACTCTGGAAAGATAGCACAGTCTTTGCTTATTGGTGATGACCAAGTGAAGAATCAGTGTAACAGTGTGGTTGTGACTGTGGGTCGTCCTTTACTGTGCACAGCATGTGCCTGGGGTAGAAGGGTACACAACCCCTGGCTAACATTTGCTTGTGATTTTCCTTCTGAACTTGTTTTTTCATTCTTTTCATGCCATTGTTAGATAGCAGGGTACCAAATACATGGGCTGCTTGCCAATGCAGAACAGCAGCCTTCCTGCATTCTACTTTATTCTCTTTTCCCTCTTAATTTGTCAACTTCAGAGCCTGATTAAATATCACAGATATTAAAGGCCAAATGGCAAATCATCTTTTACCTGCATATTTTGCCTCACAGCATGAGTTACCGTTTAAGGGTGCCAGGACCATTTTGAAAGGTGGAGTATGTAATTATGTCAAATGTTTGGAATTATTCAATTGGTTTGACATTCATATGTGCATTTGGGGATTTGTCTGCTCATAGCATAGGTAGGAAAATGGGCTCTATAATCTGCTTCCAGCAAATGTCTTTTTAGAGACTCTTTGTGGGAAACCTTTTTAATGGATCTGGCAGTTCCTGTTCTACTGGCCACTTGTGCTGTATTTTTACTGTCTTTCTGTAGGGTATAAAAGGGAATAGATTATAGGGACAATTTGGGTCTGTTAAGAATCCTGAGGGGATCTATTATTTGGAGATATACTTTATTGTTACAGAATAAAAAGTGATTCCTTTTAGCCAGTTATCCACTGGTGCTTTATGATTAACTACTTTAAAATGCTTTCCTGCTATTTTAAGACTTTAGCCAACTGTTGTACAGTTTTATTTCTGATGACTATTTAGAGTGTTCATTTTTATTTGGGGGGTACTGGGATGAATTTTTGGATGAAATATGTGATACCTGAAAAAGAAGACAGACACTAAATAGTAGAAATTTTGTATTAAGTCTTGCAAGCTGCTTTATAATACAGTTTGCACCTCTGCTCTGCCCTGTAGCTTTTCCCTTTCAAACTCTAAGTTATATGGGATATTTTTGTGAGTTTCGTAGGTAATTATTTAATGTGAATAATACTACTGCATGAAGCACCAGGTGGCTCTGTGAAGTCATTTAGAAAATGTATACAAAAGATGTTTTATTCCTATATTTATCAGCTAAGCAATAACCATGAGATCATGGCAGCCAGTCCACCTGGGTTTAATCTCAGATCTGCAAACTGTCTAATATGCTGAGTGATAAGTCTTTAAGCTAGCTTTTTTGATAGAACAGTGTGTTGGAAGATGAGAAGATTGGGCTGATTTAGGGAATATTCTTCTGAGGGTTTCACCCCCTGCTTCTTTGCTTCTAACCATCTTTGAAAGAAAGTTGTTTTTTTTAATGTCTGCACATGCCTCTTGTTTGTATTGGTTCAGCACCTTGTCAAACAGACATAAAAGAAACCCCTCTGATTAATGCTGATCACTGCTGCTGCTAGCACGGGATCAGCCCACAAAGCAGGACAGAAACAGGCACAAAAGATGGAACTGTAAACTAAAATATTGCTTTTTTTGATGCTAGTGATATATTCTCAACAGGCAATGTAATTGTTTGTACCAGCCAAAACATGCTGAAAACACATTTTCACCATTTCCTTCCAAAAATTCCCTAATTTTCATCTAAAACCTTTTTCCTAATCCTTTGTGAGCTGCACAGGCAGTGCCAAATTGAAATTTATGGTGAAGATTTCAAACTTTTAGCAAGAAGTTAATGAAGGCAAAGGCTCTGTGTGTCCAGCTTGTGTCTGTGTGACAAACCAGGTGAGACATGGGGAGGGAACCAGGATCCTGCTTGTCTTTTTGGATTTATGTCAAGTATTTGTGCCATTGTCTTAGGGCAAAATCAAGAGCTATGAATTCTAGTTTAAAGTATATGAATCCTCAGAGTAAATAAAGGAGTCCAAATCCATCCTACTTTGAAAAAACATAATTTTAAAAAAAATTTTATTTCAGTAAGCCTTGCTGATGTAGGAGGGCTTGTAATATTGGAAATTAAGTGGTTTCAAGGAGATGTTACTCTACTGTCCACGCCATTCTTTGCTTTGCAGTCTTGTGGCACAGAAATTGCTTCTTCCATTTTGTTTTTGTAGCTTGTAGGAACCACAACTTATTTGTTATTTAGGAATTTGGTGGTGGGGGAGAGGCAGATGCTCTTCTCTGCTGCTGTATATGCTGCAGTGTTTGCGTTTCCACTGTCATCTGATCAGGTCTGGGTTTCTTTTGCTGATTACATAAAATGAGGTCAGTGGCTTCACAACAAAGTGTTGTAATATGTAATTAGTCCTGTATTTTTCTGAATTTGAGAGAGATAATTGCCTTTTCAAGATTTAAGTGGAAACAAATAGATCCATCTCTTAGACTATACTATAGGATTTCCATGTAAACATGCACATGTTGTAGAGCATAATGTAGTTTGAAAATAAGCAAGATCTGTACTGTGACCTGGGATGAGGAGCCCAGTGGGAAAGTGTTCCTGGCACAGTGGTTTTAGTATAATGACTTTTGCAACACTCACTGATCACAGCTGGTGTGGGAGCTTTAGTGACCCTATTTTGGTAATATCTAGAACCCTTCAAGGGCTCAAGCTTGTTCTAACTTATGTTGGTGGGATAACTTGGCACACAGGGCCTACAAAGTGAAGCAGTTGCCAAAAACTACTACCTTCAAATATGCTTCTCTACTAAGAGGAGCTGTGTGATCCTGGGATCCAGCCAAAAATTGAGGCTAAGAGCATCAAATCAGTGCAATGGCTTTTACCACACCCCTTGGATAGATAAGGGAAACACAGAAGAGTTAGTGCTGCTGTTTTTGTTGGCTAAGCCTCAGAAACAGAGAGGTTAAATGAAACAAAAGCTAACTTTTAAACATTATCTAGTCTCTGAGGCTTAGCTTTGGATTTCAGAATGCTCATCTCTTTCTTACACATTTCTCTGGTGTGGGTTTTTCCTACTGATAAGTGAAAATGAGCCTAATAGCCTAATTCAGCTTGACCCCAGCAGAAACTTTAGTTGAGATATTAAGTGGATATAGTCATCCTCTTGAAAAGTTGAAATAATTTCATTTAATTTGCATACCTAAGAATAAAAAAGCCATTTCATTTCTCAGAAAGATATTAAATGATGTTTCTCTTGGGTTCCTGTCTGCTTAGAGGGATATCTTACAGTGTGTTTTCCAAACATGTTTGAAATATTAGGGATGAGAAGGATTTTTGAGCTGCATGCACTCTTGTCCTTAAGAACTAAAATAATAATAAATATCTGATCCTGAAGTCTTTGCTCATGCAAGTAGTTGTTTACATGAGCAAACCTACTGATTTTAAAGGCTTATTTGAGAAAGGGTTGTTCCTTTCAGTGAACTCTGCCAGCCACAAGCCTTTGAGGACTACATGCTACAGGCACAGTAGATGTGTGATATTTTAGAGTCTGGCCAGAGACCCAAGAGGATGACAAATGATGTTCAGAAAATAAAGGAGTTCTTTGACACTCCTGCAATTTTTGTTTTCCCCACTCCTAAACTCTCTCAGCAAAGAAAATGTTTTACCTTGGTCCCTGGTAATGGTTCTAAGACAACTCTAAACTGCCTAGCATGGCTGTGGGGACTCTGTATCACAAGCAAGGACATCAGCAGATATCCTGTGTAAAATTTTCCTGGCTGTTTCTTTTTCCTCCAGCCTTCCAGAGTTGTCAGTTTTCCCTTGAAAGCCTTGGTTCATAGACATTTTAGGGGCTGGGCTGTGCCTCTGGTAGCTGGATAACACAGCCTGGCTTGTTACCTTGAATACCAGTCCTTTCCCCAAATCACATTTTATAAATCTACATAATTTTCTACAGCTTACTGCTAGGATATTTGAAGACATAAGTTGCTCAGGACTTATTGACAATGTATTATTAGGTTTTTCAGCTCTGTAGACAAATCTAGTCTTCCAGTGCATTTTTTTAAGGAATTTCAGCAAAGCTTGAATAAAATCTAAGGCCACACACATCAGCCAGGTCTCCAATATCAGCATTACAAGATTCAAGAGCTCTTCAGTATGATTGGATAGAGATGAGATAGTGGTAATTTATTTTACATCATCTTAACCAGGTGAATCTAAGAAGGACATCTGTACTAAAATAAATGCTAGCTTGCAGTGAATTTCCTTGTGTTCCTAGACCTTTCCTGATATCGATACACCAGAGACTCACCCTGTCAGAGGAGTCTTTATGTATCAGAATGCGATTTTGGGATATAACCTGATGATGTTCTTGTAACAAAGGGAGTGAATTGCATAGGGGAGGAAAGGAATCACTTCTGGCTGCCATCAGTCTCTGCATTTCATAGGGTGAAATCCAGTGCTTTCAATTCTGTGTTATGGTGGTAGCTTTTTTTCAGGGGGTTCATGCAGTAGTGTAAGGATTTATTGTTTGGATTCAAATTGTAGCAGAGAAGTTTGTTATTATATATATATATATAGAATATTAAAGTGCCTTGTGTTTTTCTGGAGAGCCCCAAAAAGGTGTAAGCCTGTTGATACCATTATGCAGGCTTGCCCTTGAGAGTGACAGGCAGTTAAGTCACGCTTACTTGTCTGTGATGTGCTTGTGATGGCCACTGCTGGGGCTGGCAGTGCCATCCAGGACCTCTCATGGTTTCTTGGTATAAGTGAAAAAAGCAATTGTGCAAAAAACAGAGGTACCTAGGAAAAATAAGTTTGCTCAGACAGACTTGAGCGGTGAAGCAAGTATTCAAGAAGTTCTGCATTTGTCCTCTGGGACAGAATGCTTTGTATGAGAGCTACTGGAGACCAAGTGACTTAATATTTAATTAGATGTCAAATGAAATTACTGTTAGAAGACTTTATTTATTTATTTATTTATTTAGTGACATGCAGTAACAGGATAGAATTGTTAAAGTGAGTGCCTGTATAACAGTGTAAAAAACCATTCATATTTAGACCTTTCACACTGGTGCCCTGACTCTTGTGTTTCTCAGCATTGCTCACCTTGAGCAACCACGGATCACTGTTAGAGAATGCATTGTCACTAGTGGAAAATCACCAACTCTTAAATTGCTGACCTTGACTCTGATGTGATTATTCACTACTTAGAAAATAAGTAACAAACTCTCTCGTCTGTGATGACCTGCCATGCAAGTTAGCAGCCTCCTCTCCAAGGCCCAAAGAGTGCAAATTGATATGAAGATGCAACTTAGCGGGTCAAACCAATGTGAGGTCAGCTTCATACCCTAAGTCAATAAGGTTTCATTTGCTGACTGACAGGGGTCTTACAATCCGCTATGAGATCACCCAGCATCACTCCTTGTTTTATTTATGTGGGAATAAAGCAAAAATATATGCATTATATCCCTGTTGTGTCTAGTTATAATGATGGAGAATGTCTCCGGCTGACCAAGGTGTCCTCATTAATGATTGTTCTATATTTAGCCCTTGCAGACACTATGTGCCCCCAGTTTAATCAAAGACCTGGTAGTCATGGTAACAACACAGAGCATCTGGATGTGTATGATTTGCCAAACACTGTAATAAAGTGCAAGATGAAAAGAACACACAACAGCGTTAGGTGAATTCATGTATTGTTCTTTTCTACTGCAGATTTTGAAGTGTTTATAATAGCTCACTAGCCATAAATGCTAGATTGTTTTTGCAGAAAACAGCCCTGTTAACACAGGTGACAATTACTAATCTCTTTCTTTTTGTTTTGTTTTGTTTCTTAATTTCATTTTGCAGGTGTATCGGCATTCATATACAGCATATTATGTCCTCAGCAAAATACCTCATGGGTAAGCAATTATTCAATGTCTTCATTTTAATGCTTAGCCATTAAGAATTCTGCAAAATATTATGTATCGTGACAAATGGTTTCCTGTGACAGCCCTTTGCAATGGACTGGCATTCAGCTGAAGCATCCACTGAGCTGTGTGTTGTGCAAAAGATGACATAGTCTGGAAACAGAAGTACTCAGCTTCCCCAGAGAGCCAGACTACATGAATTTCATATTCCAGATTTCAAGTTTTTGGCTAGAATATAGATGCGTTGGCATCCGGCTGAAAGCTGCCATTGGCCACTCACCAGAGCACTGTCAGAGGATCTATCCAGGGGTATTTAGTCCCATAACTTTGGTCAAAATTGAGGCATCACCTCATTTGGGTCTCTTGATGGATTCACTTGATACAAATGCTTATTCTAACATCCCATCTGAAGGCAGACAGACCACTAATCTGTTCCCAGTATCCTGATGCTGCTTAGACACATGCACTCACAATTATACTGAAGATATGAGCCTTTGGGCTTATAATTTATCTTTTCAGAGAGTGTGAGGTAAGTGCAGACAAACAAGAATGCTGCATAGGCTTTACACAGCATTTCTAAACTTAATGAAAGAGCATTGCTTACCCAAAGAGCATAGCGTGAAAGGTTATATATCGTTACAAGTAATAAACTTCCATCACACAATGTCTGTTCATTTAGGTCCCCCTATGCACTGGAGGCCCTGAGGTAGGCTCAGTGTTTAACATAGGCATCAGTTAGCTTGAGGGGATCCTTCTTTAGCTTTGATTAGTTGCAGTTTTTTAAATTCTCCTTTCTCAGCTTTGTCTTCGTGGCATTGCAAATAATGGGGCTCTGAGCAACCTGATCTGGTTGAGGATGTCTCTGCTCATTGCAGTGGCATTGGACTAGATGACCACTAAAGGTTCCTTCCAACCCAAACCATTCTGTGATTCTGTGATTTCTCACCATCAGCCATGTCAAAGCTCTGGTGTCCCAGTGTGACATGCTCCAGACTTCTTCAGTCTCATTCATTCCCTGCCTCAGTATGGTCTTCATTTTGGTTTTGTTGGTTTTTGGTTTTTTTTGCCCTCGCAGGATCTTACTGGATTTATTTAATTTTTGAAAACTCCACCTTTCTGGCAGTATATCTGAAATTAGCTTGTGGGCTGAAAGGGTGCTGAGCAACAAGACGAACACACAGCATGAGCACATAAGCTTTGTACCTGCAGTGAATCTGGCTAAGAGCACAAGCATTTGACTGACAGCACAGTTCTATTCCAGACAAAACAAAGGTAGAAAAATAGAAGTATCATGCATACTATGTATCAGAAATATTAAAAATTAATGACACAGGGGTTCAGGCAGTTTGCTACTACTGCATGATCTTTCTTCATCCCTGACAACCGGCTTCTTGTTCCTCCCAGCTTCAGCGATATTGCACCTCAGTGATGTTTCACCTTGCTCTCTGTGTTTGGTTGAGCAGTAGTGCAGGCAGTTGGAGGAGTGGATGTGTCAGAGGAGAAGTATCCAGTGTAAGGGGAAGATTTGGAAAATGAGAGGGTAACAACTGGCATGCAGGTGAGTTAGGTGTCGGTGTCCCCACAGGAGGATGCAGTGATGGACCAGGCGACAGCTGGCAGGAGGAAGGTTGGAAGGATTGCTGCCTGTCATGGTGGTACAGGTACAGTCTACAAAGTGGTTTAGGCTTTAGGTACGCATACAAGCATTGCAAACCGTATTGTACAGTTGCACTGCATTTCAGGTGATCACAGTGCATGTGAGTGGTAGAAAGAGTGATGCATTGCCATGTTCCTGGAACATGGGCATTTATCATTCCTGTGGAGCTCTGTGTGTTTTTTAGGGTGGTGCATGAAGAGAGCACAGATGTAGCAGGTGATGAAATGCATCAACTGAGAGTAGGGACTATTGAATGAAGGGATGAAAATCTCTTCATCATGCATTTCATATGTAACACAGGAATTTTGGTCTGATGGATGTGTGTGGATGAAGATTGCTGAGGGCAGGACCCAGCACACTGACACAGCACAAGGTGCAGTTTCATTTGATGTTCCAGGTCCTTTGGTGATGACAACATTTGCATGCAGGCAGCATCCTTACCCTCCACCTGATGATAATACGAGTGAAAAAAGCCTTTGGTTCTGAGCAACAACCCCTTTACCATTTCTGCAAACTCTGTTTTCACGCATTAGTCCTCTTAGCACCAGCTTTACACCCAATCAGTGGGTGCCTGTGGCTCCTCAGTGTTCCTCCAAATCAGCAGTGACTGCTGGTAAGCAAACACACGCCCCTCTGCAACATCCCTCCTACTCATAGACACTCACCTGGCAAGAGGCTGTGGCAGTGTGATTTCCCTGTGCTTTTTCCACCCTGTTCCCCATCCTCAGGCATGTTCTGCCTCATCAGGAAGGCCAGACAGTTCAGGCTTTGTACACACTCATGTCCTTGCTACACCCCTGCTGAGGCTGACTAATAAGAAAGCTAATTAATCTAATCTTTGGCATCACTTTTTAGATAATGTGACATTAATCTGCCAGCATAAATTGCTTTTTAAAGGCAAATTTCCAATTATTTTTGCTATGTTCTGCAAACTCTACAGATTCAGGCTGTGTCTGAAGTCAAAAGGGTCTTGTACCAGTGTTTTCCAGGTTTCTTTCTGAGCTCACTGTAAGTTTGACAAGCAAATTTGGGCCTGTCCTTAGCACATAAGTTAAAAAATGGTATTTTATACAGGGTGGGTGCAGGACTGCAAATTTTTTCCATGAGAGCTGTTGCGGAAGTAAACTCCTCAGATAAGGAGTAGCAGCACAGTTTGACTCTCCGTAGGATAACTAATATATGCATGCCAAATAACATAGACTCAAAGAATCTTATTTAAAAATGAAAATAAACCCGAAGTAGAAGAAAGAGTAAATATCCCTGCAGGGACCCAGCACAGATTTAATTTCTCCTTTTTTGCTATTTCAGCCCTCTCACAGTCTCTTGGTAAACTGTGTAGAAACCCCTACAGTTTTTGCTGCATTTGCCTTCTGTTTCCAATGGCCCGTGGTTTTCAGTTTTCACAGGGGGAGCCAGCTGCGACCTGTAGTTCTCATTTTCCAGGGCTGAGGCGTGGAGGGAGGGAGGTTATGTTCAGTTCAGCTTTCCTGCTTGTCACCCATTTTTCTCCTGCTTTTCACCCGAAAAACGAGATGCTGGCGCCGGGTGCCATCTAGTGGAACCATCCCCTGTGCTTGCCGTTTGTGTTCCTTGGTACAAGCATCTCTGTACGGTCCCATCTGCTTCCTCTGAACGGTGCTGCTTTTTGGATCTGTCTGCCAATAACTGCTTACGGCTATCTGCATTATAAATAATTTTGCAAAGCTCCTTTCATTACCCCACAGTTGCACTTTCCACACTCTAATTTCCAGCTAGTTGTAATTTATAGGTGCTGCGATAGCATCTGCAGGTCTAGATGTGGAACAGAGAGCTCTTGTTCAAGGTGCTGGGGAGAAGTGGAGCATAAATACCATATAGCTATTTCCTAACATAATTTTTCTTGATTTTGGGAAATAAAAAGTTAGCAATGCAATGTAGGCAACAACCTGCTTGTGAAATCCAACCACTGAAAATCATTTTATTCTTTTAATAATGTTGATCCCACTGAATCTGATACAAATGATCTTGGTCTGTCATGTCCTTCACTGAAATAGGGAAAAAGCTTGCTTTGTTTGTTGTTTTCATGGTGAGGCCATGACTGACCAGAGTAATTCCCTAACCCTGCTACAGAGTTTCCCTCACCAGTGTTAAGGTCATTTCACACCGGTGTATGTTGCTGGGCCACTGGTTTGATCTGGCATTGCAGATCCTAAGCAAGAGCTAATCTTTGATTGCCATCCAATGGGGTACCTCTATCTTAAACGTTTTCCTGCAGCAGAAGGGATTTTACATTTTTTTACAGTTCTGTGTTGTGTTTGCATTTCCCAAAATAAAGCTCAACATAAAACATGCATCTGCTCAGACTTCCCAGTGCTCATCCGCTTCTGCACACAGTAAAGCGGCAGGGATTAGTGCTGACGCCCTCCTGTGAGCTCTCAGCACCATGCTAGCACATCCAGCTGGGGCGCGTCCGTGGAAGCTTCCAAATACGCTTATAGAGACCAGTGAGAAAATCAGCAGTTATTCCCACCCCTCATTGATTTTGTGTATGGATGCAAAAAAAGGACACAGTTGCTCCTATGCAGAATTCATACTTCTTCCCAAATTTATATGGTGTAGTTAGAGAAACATGGTAAGTAGCTTACAGGAGCAATCGCAGAGCTGAGTTCAGCTCTTCCTATTTGTAAAATACTGCATGTGTAAAATCCCTCACTCAGAACTCCCAGTAATTTCAAGAGAGGTCCCATGAGTGCAGTGAGTGCCAAATATACATTGGAGATCCGTAAAAGTGATAACAGGATGAACTGAGCTCGTGCTTCACTGTGAGTAAATTTTCAAAGTGATGTCTGTAGATCTCTCTGCAGAGCTCTCGCTGACGTTCCTGTCTCCTTTTTTACAGACTATTGGCAGCAAAGAGGTTAAAGTCAATGGAAGAAAACTTAATCAGGCTTTCTATATACCCTAATGTATAATACTTTAAAAGACCACAAGGTTTTCATTACACATGCTCCCATTTTCATGTTAACAGTAAAAGAAAAACGTGTTTCCTTATTTAAAATCATGGCTAAAAAAACCTCAGGGAACTGGCTCTGCTGCAGTCATCTGCCTGTTTGACCAAGACTACTCTGTTTTATTTTGTTCTGGCTAGTTATGCCCCTTCTCTGTAGTGTTAAAGAAACTTCCTGTGCCTCAGCGTCCCCATCTGCAAAGCAAGGAGAGAAATATTGCTCACCCAACAGAGGCGATATGTGATAATTACCATAGAGTGCTGCACAGTTTCACTATTTAACACTTATAAACTTGTAGTAGAGCCCACATTTTATTTTAAGAGGAAAAAGTACTGTAATTAATAGAGTCTATTTTCAGCTAATTAAATTTGCTTAGAGGAGCTGCATATTTTCCCCCAACAATGATATATAGAGGTTGAAAAAGCCCATATAAAAAGGTAATGTAAAAGCAAATAACAATGTGAAGTTTGTTAAATAAGTAGAAAAGAAATGTATTCTGCGGTTCATGGAGAATCTGCTACTGCTACTTCTTCTCTCTCCTCCCTCTTTACCAGTTATCATTCTACAGTTTTAATCATCTTTTTGAGATACTTCATATAGTTAATCAAGGTACCTCTGCTGTATAGTGTGGTGGCTTTTATATAAATAAACTATAAATAACAACATCCTTATGATGCGATGGGCCTTTTCAGTTGTATTTTGACAATGGATGACTAGCCCATGGGATAGTTAAACCTGATAGCTTGTCTGTGGATCCTGACCTTAAATCCTCTGAAGTGGATAGGAATCTTTCAGTTGACTTTCCTGGTATTTGACACCAGCCCTGATGGAGCTGTTGAGCTTCTTCCTCTTTATAATTATCTGAATTAAATGCTCTGTAAATCACTGGAACAGTGGTTAAATCACACACCAGCTTATTGCTTTGAGAATACATTTTGTACCTCTTTAAAAAGAAAGAGCCAGCATTTTATTAAGCAAAGCCATTATTTGAGCATCACTCACTTCCAAGCAGTGGCAGGTTGAAAGCAGCTCAGCCTGGAAGGCAGCACAAGCAGGGCTTTTGGCTGTGGCAGTGGGAGGAAATCCACTTCAGCAGCTCAATACCATATCATTTCCCCAGGGGATGTGCCATTTGCTCACCCATGTTGGTCACTGCGTAGCATTTTTAATGTGAAATGTTTCTTTCCTGTGTAGGCAAAGCGATTCGTACCCCATACTTCTCTCTTCCAGAGTCAGTTGTGGTGTGGGTGGACACCTTAGAAACCATGTGTAACGATAATAATAATGAATAGTACCCTGATGGGAGGATTTGATGTTAAGAATTAGAGCAATGACTGCTGAGATTGTAAAAAAAAATAAAAATATCTTGGGTAATTAATAGTTAGATGCAGATGTTAGCAGTTTAGCAGAGAAAAGCCCAGCAACCAACTTCCTTATGTTACAGAAAAGGTCAGCAGCTCACGGCTCATCAGAAATAAATATAAAACGGAAAGGAAAAAGGTTTTAAGCAAACTTCCCATAGAGTTTGTCTGAGACAGCACCCCCTGAAATGGAGGCAGAGCTCCTATTAAATTCTATTCTTGAATAAAATGCAAATTTCTGATGAGAAGTTCATCTGGATTTGTAAGTGTTCATGTGTTTGTGTGAACAAACCTCCTCCAGTCCCCAGGCTGTGATCAGTCTCCAAACCATAGGCACTGCCACAGGGTGCACACACATCCCAGTGCCGACCACAGCCAAAACTAGGCATGTTGGCATGGTTTTCCTCCTTATTCTTGCTCAGCAGGGTTGAGTTAGTGCACAATTTTGACCAAAAAGAGAAATAAAGGTGGATGAAAGAGCGTATAAAATGATGGGGCATAGCACCAGACAGACAACTAACCACAGCCTGTACAATTGCTGTTTCCTTGCATCACCTTCCCAGAAGTAAAATTGTTCTGTAGGTGGATTTTTGGTAATTTATTGTGTTTATTTTTGTCCTAATGTTCAAGTTTCTGCAGGGTTTTCCACTAAAATAGGAGTAAGAAACATGATTTTCCTCAGGGGACCATTTTTGCTTGGCTGCTGTCGGGCTGTAGAGACACCCTGCAGCCTGGGCCTTTGGTATTTGTTGTTGTGGTTGGGTGATAAATTTTTTCATCCTCCTTAAACTCTCAGTGCATTGTTGTTTGATTACACAGCACAAAAGATATGCACTGTCTGTAACAAAGCACAGACTCATTTTATTGCGGGGACCTGAAAAAAAGACATTTTTGAGGACCCAAACCTGCAAATTATGGGTGTTTTCCTTGCTGTCATGGGGTTTAATGGGGCATGGGCTCAGGTTATATAGTGAGGACTATATAGTGGTCTGTGCCCCGCCTCTGAGTAATATATAGCTGCCTGTGCCATGGCACTTGTATCTCAGTGATGTCCCAGGACTCCTTTTCATCCTTGCTACACAGTTCTGTGACCACTTCACAAGTTGGCACTAACAAATTTTATAGTCTGACAACCTCTTGCTATCCCAAAATAGGCATCTTGTCCCCTTTGGGAGCTCAGAACATATGGAGAAGAACAGAATGGGGAAAATTAGGAAATGTAAGAAAGTACCTTTGGGTGAAGAATAAGCATTATGGCCAGGGCCTTCCTTGGTACATAAGCACTGAGAGAGTCTCTTTATTGCAGAGGTGATATAATCCCAGGCTGATAGCCTAGACTGTGTCACACCAGCCCTGATGTCTCTTCACCCCTTGCCCTAATTATCAATTTATTGAATTATAAATTTGAGGGAATAAGACAGGAATAGAAAAGGTTGCTTTCTCATGTCACACATGAGAATGAGATAGTGGAATGAAAAGACCTTCTTTGTGCAGAGTTGTGATGGGAAAAATTACACCCCATTTCAAATACGAACATATCCTCTTCCATGTGTACTTGAAGGTTGTACCTCTCTGTTAGTGGGCAGAACTGTAGGACTAGAGTGGTATTTTATTCCTTTAACTACGGAGATCATTGTACAATCTACTTTTAAATTGTATCTGGAATCAGGTTTATTGTGGTATTGCTTAAAAGTGATCATCTCACAGTTGATAAAAAATGGAAATAATGTCTCTACTAAGTGTATACCTTATTTATTTTACCTGATGAGGACATAGCCTATGTGGGGAGAGGCTGTTCAGAAGAGTGTTCTAGTATTCCTGAGAACGTACGCACAAACCTCCAAGATCTTCTTTCCTGTTTAGATGAGAAGAAATAAGATTAGTTCTCAGAAACATACGGAGAATACTGAGTCATTCTGGTTTTGTCTGAAACCCAGTAGCACAAACTGTTAGATTAGTTTAAAGCCCAAGACCAAGAATCAATCTCTTGCCCCAATTAAAAGTGTGACCTGGCGTCCAGTGTAGTCATATTGTAACAAGGTACTGCTGGCTTTGCTGGCTCTGATAGCAGGAGATCACAACTGTATTTCATTTTATGTACTAATAATCCCATATTACTCTCTGCAGGCATCACATCATGGTGCTATATTTTTATTAGAGTTTTGAAGTCAGACAAGGTCAGCTGGATGGAAAATGCTAAAGTTTCCTCACAAACATCCTTTCCTGGAGACTAGCTGTGAAGAACCATGTACTTTCATCCCAGGGTCATTACTGGTCATTGAGATCTTCCCAGTTCATTCTTAAACATCTCAGTGCTTACTGGATTGTTTCTTTTCAACCTGTATTTTTTTACCCATATTCTTTTGATTGTATTTTGGGTAGCTGATCTTTGGATAGCTGTAACTCTTACTAGCCTTCTTGATAGCATTCAGATATCTAGATTTTCATTTTTCCATCCCTTGTTGTAGATAAACAAACTTGAAATCCTGATAAATCCAGCACCTTACCTCATGTCTTAAGTAGCTTTGAGATCCAAGCTGGCTGAGAAACCTCTATAGAGTAAGAGAAAATTACTTTTAAGTGGTTGTGTTTATCACCTGAAAGCTATCACCTCTCATTGTCTCTTTAGGGGACAAAATATGACTCCAGGAACAAAAGTTCTTTAAAAAAATGCTGTAAAAAATCACTCTGTCATCTATGATTTAGAGGGGTCACATGAGAAACGTGATAATGTCATCATTTTAAAAGTAACGCTACCAGTATCTGAGGACCATTTCCACTGTTTGCTTACTCAGGAAAACCTAGGGATTTTGATCAATGGCTTGCAGTCCTCCAGCCTGCATCGCTGTGACTCCTACCCATGTACCAGCACCCGATACATTTTAAAATCAGTTTTTGTAGACCCTCACTAGAAAGGCAAGATTGTGCCATCATTTTACATAATTCCTACTGGACATTAGTGTCCCCTTTTCTGATGAGTGGTTGATTTTAAAGTGGTATTAGTATTGTCGACAATTTTGCAGGGCCAGTGCCAAATATTACATTGATGGGTGCTTTACAGACACAGGCAGACTATACTAAAAAAAACCTCCAAGCTCATATTGTTGGCTTGAATCTGACTGGATTGCCATATTAGGGAAAAATGTTTTAGATTCCCTTGCTTTTTGTCTTTTATCCTCTAAATCCATAGAATTCATTCATCCTGGACAAAATGGTTGGTGAGCTCAGTTGTTTTTAAGAACAGCTGAATGATCTGATGTGTATCTGTAGTTGAAATTAATAAATTCAAATTGCTTTCATTACGTCCTTCTACTTTTGTTCTCTGAAAAGTGCTATAAGGGAAATACGTGTGTGTGTGTGTGTGTATGTGCATTAAATATTTAATAGCGGATGAGCCTAGATGAATGGAAAAGCCTTCCCCATCTATTTAAGCATTTTTATTAGAATTCCAGGAGGATTCTTTTAGTTGCATCTTCTGACAGTCTGATTTCTTGATTATCTGTTCTGGCAAGTCTTTGATTCCCATTTGTATTATATTTTATTCTGTCTCACTGTGAGTCTCTGCAGGGCTGTGTATCTCCTGGGAAGCAATTTTCTTAATGGCACCTGTCTCCTCCTTGGTGAATACTGAAGTAAACAAGTAATTTAATTGTTTAAGAATGCATTTTTGCTTCTAAAGAAATTACATTTCTGCTTCTTGGAAATCTTTCCCACTTTCTCCAAGTCCTTATCTACGGCTCTCTGTGCATTTCCTAAACACGTATGTCTTACATGCTTTTATTTCTTTTTGCAAATTTTCACCATACATCAAAAACTCTTAAATATTATGAAGTTTTTAGTTTTTTATAACACTTCCAGATTTCTCCTCTACATGGTGATTTATATCTCTTTTTTTCCCTCCTTCTTTCAAAGGAAGAAGAAATTTGTCTAAGCTGCTGTCTGATTTTATGCTATGAGAAGTAGATATGAAGACACCAAGTTCTGGTGCCAAGACAGATAGTTTAGATGGCTTGAAAGTTTTTTATAGCTAACCATGAAAAAGGCTTAAAGTACTGTGAGCTGATGTGTTTAAGGCTGTTGTTTTTCAATATATTCAGTACTGGCTTGATGCAAATAACAACGGGGGATAATTCTGCCTTCCCCACACTTTTTTTGATCTGTCTTTATTTCTTCAACTCCTTTGCGTATACTACTGAAATCTTAATACACTCACTATATTTTCCAAAATTATGGCACAGTTAAGCAAGAGGATTCAAAGTTTTTCTTAAGAAGTCACTCCAGCTCATATACATAGTTTTGATTACTTGTTTAGAGGATAGAAATGTCAGAGCAGCCTTTGGTGTAAATTGTTGCATTATCGCTCACATTGGCAGCATGTGCAGAGGATTTCTATACAAATCCTATTGTTCTGTATTTAAGATTAAAAGTTATTAAAACAGACCCTTGAACAACAACATATACCATACCAGACTTTAACTGCTTTTTTCAGTTTCAGACTCCTTCAGTCTGGCATTGTAAAATATTCTTCTTGAAGTATTCTTGAAGTAAAGAGAGCCTCTCCCTCAATTACAGTGGAAAATTTCTATTGTTTTTAAAATTGCTTTTGAAGAACTTAACATTGAACAGCTTGTCATGTTTGTGCTTGGGGGAGACTCAGTGCCATGAAGCCTCTGCAATAAATTGGTCCTTTTTAAAATAGGAGAAATTGTCAGAAAAGGGAACACAGGGATTTGAAAATGTCAGCAAAATATATACAATCTCTTTAAAACTAGTTTCTCATTAATCACAATACTTTTTAAGGTCAAAAGCAGGCAACCTTATAGGATTGATTAGTTTGGTTTATTCCACATATATGTTCTGAGGTAATTATTTTGCAGACAGCATGCTAATTGCACTCAGGAATTTTCCTTATTTGGAAATTTTGAGGGGAGACTTTTTGGCAGAAATATTCACCTAAATGGGAAAATTTCACAATTTAATGCTTCCATAATGTTTTGTGAATATTGTGCTGAAATCATGCCCATGTCTGGAGCAATTTAACCACCTCAGCTCCAGACAATGTTGTCTTTATGTGGAAGAGTTTATATAGTGCCTGCTCCATCTTCTGTCTGACCTAAAGCAACATTATTATTCTCTTCTTTCCTGAGCTTTAAAATCAATAATTTCAAGAGGTGAAAGAAATAATGGCAACCCTTTAATAAGGCCTTGCCGTTTCTTTGGCTGGAAATGAAGATTAAGGTTCTTTTCCATAAGGAAATACAGAAAGCAGTATGAGGATGCAGTGAACTTCATTCTTCATGCAAACCGTTACAGGAAATATTCAGGTTGCCTTCAGAATTGCCTGTTTCCAAGCCTACATCCTGCATAAACGAGCTCACAAGGGGAAGGCTCAGATCCAACCAAGACCTAATTATGAGGTTCTGTGAGGAGCACTGGCTCTTTGGAAAGACAGAGATGACCTGTAATACTGATTGATTCAAGATAAAATACAGGAGAATTTTAAGCAGGCTGCTTTGTAGGAGATGCAAGGATGTAGCTATGGAGCTATCAGCAATAATATACCTCCCAGAAGGGGTCAACCAGCTTGAGATCACACTTATGCAGCCCTTGGAAAATGGACATGTGTTCCTGGGATACAGGTATACATTTGATCTGACTCCCTTAAGGGATTTTTACCAAGGAGAGCTAAAGGTCCATTGGAGATAATCAGAAATGTGTTTGATAGCTGCTCTTCAAATGGGTTTTTCAGTTTGAGGATCACTAAGAGCTTTCCTGGAGAGAGTGGTAGAGGGTTGTAGCCATCCGGCCTGGAGCAGGTGTGTAGACAACTCCTCCTCCTCTCTCTCTAGGTTATACAATGGGTTTGTAAAGGAGTTGCTTGGGTCTGCCAGGGAGGGAGTCCAGATGTATTCTATCACCAATCAAGCACCCAATGTAGCCCCAAGTAAGAGTGTGAGAATCTGGCCTTTCAACAGTAGGGTTCACAAGTAAGGGAACTCTATTTTCATGCGAACTTCAGACTTGCTGACAGCCCAGTATTTACCCGGCCACTGGTAATACAGCCCAACTCCAGATCATTCCTGCAGTTTCTCTGAAGCCTGTTAGATCAGGCTTAGCAAGGAGGGATGTCTTCTCAATCTCCTTTCGTGTGACACTGAAGCTTTTTGCAGGTGAGGATATGAACGTTGCTACTCTAGGGAAGAGGATTCTCTTCAGAAGAGATTAAGAAAAAACCAAAATCTATGGAGAATGTCCATCTCACAGGAGTGTTTGTGGGGGCAAACTAGGATCTAAGATTGCTTTCATAGCCCATGGTAGAAACTAATAACCTGAGCATAAGGATGGATGGATGGATGGATGGATGGATACCACCAACTTCACAGGTCTGCATCACAACCTGGCCATGCATACTGTTACATGCTGAATATAAAGGCAGTTTCTAAAATCAGGTTCCTCCAGACAATACACAGTTCCATCAGTCAGCCTTTCTATCAAGATATTTATCAAAAGGTTTCAAGTCAAACAAAGAAGATTTTGCTACAAAAGAAATTTCCCAACCCTTCTGAACAACTAGAGAAGGAACTCAGGAGACACAATCCTGTTTTTCCTCAGCCATAACAGAGAGAGGGAAGATGACTTTGGTTTTTTGTCTGCAGCAGAGCTCTTTCCTGGTAGACAAAATGGAAGTCGGCTTTTACTTCTGCCCAATTGGCTACCAAAGCTAGTTTATGCAGCATTTCTCATTACATTAAAGTTTTCCTCTTCCAGAAGATGATGCAGTGAACAGAACTGACAGGACTTGTCTGGGCTCTGGTCTGAATTATTGGCTGTAATTGGTTTGTCTGTCCCCTAGCTCCACCTGTGTTATCTGAAGCATTGCAGGTATGAATTCTTACAGCTGTATAACCTGTTTATTTGGTGATGGTATATCCCCCTCTATTTATAGTATTTTGCTCCTCATCTCATATAAGTTAAAAAAAAACCAACCCAAGAACTAGGTAATTCATTTGACAAATAATTTTTTTTCTCTCATAAGAAGTTTTTATTTGATTCAATACTTTTCTCACTTCCCCCTGCACTCAGAGGTTACTCTCTGTTGAGATAATCATGATAGCTAGCCAAAGAGATTGTCTTAACAGGAATATCTGACTTGAAACTTAAGTAGCTAATGCATACAAGCTTGAAAAGATCCAGAAGTTGTAAAGCTATTCTTTTGGGAACAGGAATTTTGTGGCTGTGCTGTTAGTAGCAGCTTAGTAGTAGGAACTTACGAACATACTGAACCTGTTCTCTTATCCCTACCTTACAAAAATAACTTCAGGCTACCCACAAAAAAAAAAATTATGAGAAGAAAAGACCTAATTTTACCACACTGGCAGCTGTTGTGGGTGGCACTGCCTACAGAGCCAAAAGCTATCTGGGTACCCCTAAGACTTCAATAGTCAGTGCTCAACAAACCCCTCTTTCCACATTCCTAATGGATCCCGTCTGCAACAAACCTCTCATCTTGAGCACCTTAATGTTTAATCAGCTCCATGGACCTCTTTGCAGGGGTCTTGCAGACATTATGGGTTATGGTTTATAACCACCTTCTAGTAGGAGAGCACAAGTTGCTGTTCCAACTGCAGGAGTTATTGAAGTTGTTCTCATCTAGAGTCTACCCTGATTCTAGCTGGCCTTTGAACAGGAGTTCACAGGAAAAGCTAGGGTTTTTCC